>NC_056602.1:27816174-28013674 GCF_018340385.1 Cyprinus carpio | reverse complement strand
AATAAAAGGGATGTATACTTTCCATGCACATGCTTAAAAGAAAAATTCATTGCCCGGGAGACGTCTCAGTTATGAATCATTTAGGCATCAACTTCATCTCAAATGGTTCTCCTAGAATGTTTTTAGTAATAAAATATCCATAATGAGTCAATAGACAATAAAATAAAGTGTATAGAGCTATAAAATGAACATGGATGGGATGATTAGATAATTTGCTCTGGGAAGAAATTGATGAGAAATTCTCGAGTTCATATTAGGATCTCTGATTTGGATTGCACATTTTTATTTTATTTTCAGCAAATCTGAGTACATAGATCTCTCTTCTGAAATAGAGACTGCTTTATTTGAAAAACATAAAGGAATAGATCGTATAAAAATTGACTCACTCCCAGGCAAAGATGTAGATGAGTTTGTTTCTTCATGGAAACAGATTTGGAAATTCCATCACTTGCTTGCCAATGGATCCTCTGCAGTGAATGGGTGCCATCAGAATGAAAGTCCAAACAGCTGATAAAAACATCACAATAATCCACAACACCCCAGTCCAGTCCATCAATTAATGTTTTGTGAAACCAAAAGCTGTGTGTTTGTAAGAAACAAGTTCACCGCTGAGGTGTTTTTAAATTCAAACTGTCACTAAAATAGTGACAGTCCATAATCTACGGCATAATAATGCTTATAATAATAGGTTTATCTCCTGTTGTCTTCTCACATTAAAATCCACCCACATATTTGTTTAGAGCTGTTTTGGACAGTTTTGGCTTGTCAATGGTGCTTGATCTGTGCAGATTTCTCTCCTGATTCAGATGGGATGACTTTAGCGTTATTATGGATTATGGACTGGTATTTTGGTTTGAAGTTAAAAACATCTTAATGATGGATTTGTCTCTTACAAACACACAGCTTTTCACTTCACAAGATGTTAACTGATGGACTAGTGTGGATTACTTGTGGATTATTGTGATGTTTTTATCAGCTGTTTGGACTCTCATTCTGACGGCACCCATTCACTGCAGAGGATCCGTTGGTGAGCAAGTGATGCAATGCTAAATTTCTCCAAATCTGATGAAGAAACAAACTTATCTACATTTTGAATGGCCTGAGGGTAAATATTCAGCAAATTAAATTTTTAATTTTTTTTCGGTGAACTATTCCAGTAAAAGTCTCCATTTCATTTCATTTGAAATCTCTTCATGGAGATCTCATCGAAGTTCACAAGCGTGCATGCACACCAACAAACCAATAACAACACAAAACAAACAAATCAACAGCACCACAGCAGAAACCTAATAATAGCGATAATTCACTGACACCCACACCAGACACCCACAGCAGAGAAAAGCTGTTATAATATTTCACCGACGGGTGTGTCCCACACATGCATTTCACATGCTTCTGTGCTTCTCTATGTTTTAAAATCTCATTTGCTTGGCATTGCACATCTTGAAAAATAAAAACGACTTGCATGCTAAACTAAAAGCTTCTGCAGCTACAGTATGTCTCCAGCAGGGGTCACAACATGTGAAGTAAGACCTCGTCACACCCACAGAGAGGTCTGTCCTGCACAAGACTGAAGCAGAAGAGTTTCTGCAGGACGTCACTGACGCGTCCAGCATTCAGCCTGACCACACATATAGCGTGTCTTAGAATAATATCCCTCAAGACCCCAGACACTTCTCCAGATGTTCTTATGGTGTGTTTATTTGTTTGGAGGACAGCTGATGTCCACATGCTCAGAGGTCTGGTCATCTTTCCTCCTATTGTTAATGGATTGCATCCTGTGAAAAATTTTGTGAATGAGGCCTTGAAAAACTCAAAAACCAGTGTTGCAGAGATACTTGCATATCTAGAATTTCTAATAAAACGCATATAAATTTAGCTTGAAGACAAAAATTTATAGCTGCTAGTGATTGCTAGAACTTTACTATTAAAGCCGCAGTATGAGTTGTAACACTGTTGACCATAATTTAAGTTCAAAATGGTAAATATGATATATTGTCAATAATTGAACTGCAAAAATCTGTTTGATTCTCTAATTACACACATGCATAGACATCAGGGCAATACACACCACTAAACTAAACAACAAAAACTCTATAATGCACATAATTAATAAAAAGAAACTTTTTCAATGTAATGCAATGCTCTTTTCCCCATTGATAATACTGATTATTAAAAATTATATTAACAATATTTAACCATGAAATTGCAGGTATTGTATTGTTAAATATAAATGTAAATAATACAATTAAACATAAATATTTTTTTCTCTTAAAGTGACTCATACTTTTTAGTTAAAGAAAAATTATAGTTATTTTAATAAATATTTTTGTTTTACCATGACATCTATTGTTTTGTAAAATATAATTTAAATAATACAGTTAAACACAAATATGTTTTTTCATAAATTATATGACTACTTATTTGCTTCTAAATATCATTCTATAATTATTAATATTATTATAAGTACTTTCATTTTGTCCATGAAAGGCATTGTCTTCTTAAATATATTTTCAATAATCAAATTAAAAATAATGAAAACAACAACAAAAGATTTTAAAATAATATTTCATACTAAAACTGTCTAAATATAATTTTGTGATAAGGTAACACTGAAGTATTTCTACATATTTTTCAGTTAAATTATTCTTTTTTTCCCTTTTTTTACAGTATTTAATTTCTATAGTGTTTTAGAATAAACTATCAGTAAATACACATTTATTATATACTTACATTATGCAACATTACATTTATGCATTTAGCATATGCCTTTATCAAAAGCGACTTACAAAAGGAACAAAGCAATAATAGAGCTGACAATAATCGTAACACACAATGCCAGGTTTACTGGACAGCTAGATTGAAAACAAGCTGGAGAAGGGAAGGAATACAGAGATGTGTTTTTTATGTGTTTTATGCTACAACCACAATGCAGTTTGCAGATGTGCAAAATAACTTTCCTGATATAATTTGCACTCCTAATGCCTCAGAAAGAAGAAAGCCGATGCTGAACTGATTACTAGCACATCCAGAATCAATGGCACGCAGCCGTTCATCAGCAGCCATTTTCCATCTGCAGTCACACACACGGTTTCACTGGGTCACTGAGAGTCGGGCTGATGGGGGTTACCATGGCAACACATCCCAGCCCATGCACCGACGCCGCCGCTGCTGCTGCATGTTCACAGACAACCAGACAAAGATATTCCTTAACCCTTTCAGATATTTTAGTGCAGATATCTTATAGTAAAGATAAGGAACCTAAAAAATAAAACCTAAACCTAATACTAATTTAAAAATTTGACCCAGTGGGCAATAAAAATAAGTGAAAAATACATTTGCAGAAAGGATAATCTATATACAACACATATACAAATATGTAAACAACCACCTAACAATGCCCTTACAACATTCCAGAATACCCTAGCAACCACATAACAACAATGTAGCAACACCTTAGCAGCTACCCAGAATGTCATAGCAACCACACAGCAACATTCTTGCAACCCTGAATAACATAGCAACCACAACAACTTACAACAACTTAGCAACCACATAGAAACACCCTTGCAACCCTGAATAACACAGCAACAACATAGCAACCACCCAAAATACTATAGCAACCATTACTCACAATCTCTTCAGGAAATGAAAAATCTATCAATCCTAGCAACTATCTAGAACACTTAGCAACCACTCTAACAACGTCATTACAACCACCCAGAATACCACAGCAACCACACAGCAACACCCTAGCAACCACCCAGAAAACCATAACAACCACAGAGCATCTACCTAGAATATCCTAGCAACCACATAGCAACACCCTAGCAACCACCCAGAAAACCATAACAACCACAGAGCATCCACCTAGAATACCATAGCAACCACATAGCAACACACTAGCAACTAATCAAAAAACCATAGCAACCACATAGCAACCACATAGCATCCACCTACCATAGCAAACAATCTAACAACACCCTTACAACCAGCCAAAATATCCTAGCAACCACACACCTGTAGCAACACCCTAGTAACTACACAGAATACCATAACAACCACAGAGCATCCACCTAGAATATCATAGCAACCACATAGCAACACACTAGCAACTAATCAAAAAACCATAGCAACCACACACCTGTAGCAACACCCTAGCAACCACCCAGAAAACCATACCAACCACAGAGCATCCACCTATAATACCATAGCAACCACATAGCAACACACTAGCAACTAATCAAAAAACCACAGCAACCACATAGCATCCACCTAGAATACCATAGCAAACAATCTAACAACACCCTTACAACCAGCCAAAATATCCTAGCAACCACACACCTGTAGCAACACCCTAGTAACTACACAGAATACCATAACAACCACAGAGCATCCACCTAGAATATCATAGCAACCACATAGCAACACACTAGCAACTAATCAAAAAACCCCATAGCAACCACACACCTGTAGCAACACCCTAGCAAAACACCCAGAAAACCATACCAACCACAGAGCATCCACCTAGAATACCATAGCAACCACATAGCAACACACTAGTAACTAATCAAAAAACCATAGCAACCACATAGCATCCACCTAGAATACCATAGCAAACAATCTAACAACACCCTTACAACCAGCCAAAATATCCTAGCAACCACACACCTGTAGCAACACCCTAGCAACCACCCAGAAAACCATAACAACCACAGAGCATCCACCTAGAATACCATAGCAACCACATAGCAACACACTAGCAACTAATCAAGAAACCATAGCAACCACATAGCATCCACCTAGAATACCATAGCAAACAATCTAACAACACCCTTACAACCAGCCAAAATATCCTAGCAACCACACACCTGTAGCAACACCCTAGCAACTACACAGAATACCATAGCAACACCCTAGCAACCAGCCACATGAGCAAACACTAGCATTCTCTTTGAGAAATAAAAAAATCTATTGATCCTAGCAACCACCTTGATCACCTTAGCAAACAATCTAACAACGCCCTTACAACAACCCAAATCCTAGCAACCACATACCTGTAGCAACACCCTAGCAACTACACAGAATACCACAGCAACACCCTAGCAACCAGCCACATTGGCAAACACTACTCACAATCTCTTTAGGAAATGGAAATCTATTGATCCAGTTGTTATTTCTATGTGCCAGCTCTGGTAAATACATGATTCTGGATGGGCTGCTGCTGCTGCTGCTGTTGTTGTTGTGAGTATTATAAATCATCAGTTCATTAACTGCCAAACTAATGGCTCTCTCTCAGTCTCTGAAATGTCAGATAGACATATTGAGGTCAAGCTGCTCAGCCTGTGATCTTTCAGCATCTCAGAGCATTGGCCATCAGTGACAGTGTAACAGGAATATCAGCGCTGAAATCGTCCTCTTGTATGAATGGTAAAGCTTTAGGGTGAAATATGAGAGCGTAATATCTGTGCCACAGGGACATATGGAGACCAGAACATGGAACGGCACTCAGTCCTCAGAACATGAGATCATAGAAAGAAGGTTAAAGTAACCTTCATAAGCTTAATTTGCAGTGTCATAATGTGCAAGAGTGTATGCCAAAAAAAAAAAAAACAAATCTAAATAAATAAATACGTAAATAAAAGGCATACAAACTAAAGCATATTAAGATATTCTGCATTTATGAGCCAACTATTTCAGCAATTTAGCACATTTTACCATGAAATTGCCATAAATGAAATGCATGATTTACTTTCTTTTTGTGAAATAAACGTTTATAGCACGATTATAAATTGTTCATTTAAATTGATTCAACACAAATAAAAATACTACCATGCAAATATTTGTTATATTAAAATCCATCTATTTTTTTACTTTGTTTTATTAATTATTTACTTTATTAATGATACATTTAAAATAATAAATAATAATTATATGTAAAATTGTAATTAATAAAAAATTAAAGTACTAAATTATATTGTATATTTTAATAATTGTATATAAAATATACAATATAATTTAGTACTTACATTTTTCTACTTACATAAATTCGATTTTTATTAACAACACATTATATATTATTTTATATAGTAAGTAATTAAAATATATTTATATAATAACAAATAATAATTATAAAATATTTTTATATCATTTTCAATGTAATTTTATATATAATATACACAATACAATACATAAATGTTTCACTTGAAAGAAATTAAGACTATTTTTAATTGAATTAGAATAATGTTAAATATAATATAATATAATATAATATAATATAATATAATATAATATAATATAATATAA
Organism: Cyprinus carpio; assembly: GCF_018340385.1. Classification (NCBI taxonomy): domain Eukaryota; kingdom Metazoa; phylum Chordata; class Actinopteri; order Cypriniformes; family Cyprinidae; genus Cyprinus; species Cyprinus carpio. The sequence goes on along the minus strand of NC_056602.1, from coordinate 28,007,368 downwards.
TATAATATAATATAATATAATATAATATAATATAATATAATATAAGAATTATTTGCCTCGCAGAAATTAGATTATTTCTATTAGCAAGAGTGGGAGTATGTTTAATTGCCCTAATGCTGGTCTTAATGCTGGGAAAACATGCTACTTGTCCTAAAAACATAGCGCTTGAAAATCAGTAAATCACTTTGCATTACCATTAAAGATCCAGGATGAGTTTGACCATGAATAGGAACAGAACGGGTCACTATCCAGCGACACTCTCAGGGGAAAAACGCACACAGCAACAGACGCTAACATGCGCTCGCCTCAGGCCAGACGCAATCAATACATGCTATTTGTCTAACTACAGTCTTAGCTTTTTGCCTATATTTGAAAACTGAGCACAAACTGCAGGAGCTGGCTTCCAAACCAGCTCTTGGCTACGATTACTTATCTTGCAAAAGTGAATATTCTGTCATCTTCCAGCTCAGCTCAGCTCAACTGTGCCATTTTCTCCACTTTTATTGACACAAACCTCCAACCTAATCACAGCCCTTCTGTTGTCTTGTTTCGTAATCAGTCATTTCATATTGCATATCAAAAGTACCATGATATTAACGTGTATTCACATGCACACTCACAACAACAAGAACATGGAGTTGATCGTATGCGACTGAAGCATCTGTGAGGGAAAACCTCACCTTTTCCCTCCATCTCCTCATCAGTTTATCTCCATGGTTACCACATCCAGACTCGTCTTCACTGAATTAACTCGTGCAGTTCTTCTGCACAAATCACCAGCATGCCAAATCACCAGCAATCAACTACAGGCATGTAGTATGAACATGCTCAAAAAAAGATAAAAACACACACTGAGCTTAATTAAAATCAGGAGAACTTTTTCATGCAATTAAATTAAGCATTTTTACACTTAGATTTTAAGAAAATGTAATATATTAGGAGTAACTACATGTTAACTAAGTTTAAGTAAGTAGAATTAAGTGAATACATACATAATTTTGATTTTACTCAATTTTTAAGGCAATTCCTTGCATAAAATAACACTTTTAAAATAAACATATTTACATTTCCAATTCAGTCTTATTTTGCATATGCATTTGTATGCTGGGAATGCAGTTAATGCATCAAAAATTATTCATGTAGTCCCAACATAAACTTTATTTTTATATATTTAAATGTTAAAAATGTAATTATTAAGTGTTCAGAAATTGTGTTATTTTAGATTACTTTAATGACGTAAATTAAACAAGCAGAAAAAATGAGGAAAATTCGTATAATTTCAGATTTTTTGACAACTATGTACAATTTAACCAAAAAAATGTTTGCATGTGCAAACCCACTCTGTTTGAAAACTAAGTACAACTTTTGTTTTAGAGATCAAATGAACTTTTCCATGCAATTTGCAAAAAAATAAATAAATAAAAAATAAATAAATAAAATTGTGGAAAAAACGAGAATGACCGTGAATACAGAAAACCACTATTGTAGCTTGTTATAGAATTCAAAACCTGCGAAAAATGTAATAATTCCTTGTTTTTTGTTTTTTTCTATTTTGTTTTGTTATATTTTTATACTTTGAATCTTACATTTCATATTGTATTGTACATTTTAGTGTTTGACAAAATACAATAAAGGTTTTAGTTTTTTACCTGACTCTTTAGTGATTTTCATAGTGTTGATTTTGGGCAAATTGATTTAAAAACAATATGGGTCAATATGACTCCAACACACAAGTCATAATATTTTTACAGTCTATCCAAAACACATCCATGTGTTGAAGCTTGCACATTCATGATCCTAAATGGAAAATACTCTCAAAATTTCAAGAAGAAATAAACTGTTTAACCAGTATTTTGAGCAGGTTGAAAATGAAGTGTGGGTCAAACTGACTCCAACACAACAGGAGGGATCAATCTGGCCCAATAATGTAAACCACAGCTCCTTCAATTGACCCGAAGCTCTCTGATGACCTGTATTGTTGAGGGCTGTTCTCTTATGTAAGTTTCTCTCACTCTCTCTTCTCACTGCTTTGAAGCATCAGTAGAAAGTGAGAATGAGGGCTGGGTTTGATCACCCCACCATCATGCGGCACTCGCTAAATCCCTCCGCATGAGCCTCCCAGATAAAGCCCAGATTCACGCCCAGGAGAACTGACCTGGATTTCATCATCTCACTACGTGTGCGATGTGTGTATTCAGGGAGGTGTGACTGAGCAGTGAGCTGTGCTAAAAACTTCAAACTCTCTCCTGAAAAAGAGCAATTAGAAACACATTCGAGACCAGTAAAGGAGTAGCTATCGTCCTCAAATCTGGGGGTGACTGAGTTCAGATCAGACACCTGCTGTCACACTCCCGCTGCTGCGTGCTGGCCGAGTCCAAGAGGAACACAAGGTCACTATGGCATGCAAATTACAATGAAATCATTGAGTTACATGATTAATCTGAGACCTGGCAGATGGCTCGACCTTGCAAAAGGGCACGGATGGTGACTGCGTGCATTGAAACGCTGCAGGTTTGCTGCTATAGCTGCACAGAAAAAGTTTGGCTTGGGAGACAAAAGGGAAGTGAAGATGTCAACATGTACTTTGATCTATTATACCATGAATGAATGAAATCTTTATAATTTTGGGATGCTGATTTAGAAAAAACTGTGGAACTCTAGTTTTCAAATGTTCTCACAAAATATGATGCATGAGCACGATCAAGATCACAACTGTGCATTTATGATATTTATACATACAGTACTGTAGAATACAACCAATGTTCCTTCTCTTGAAGTAACTTTTTTGCTTCTCATTTGCATAAATCTGAGAATTTGTCTTTTTGATGCTCACAACACCTCCTCCACAGTTAATCCTACAATCTCCCATACTTAATAATCAATATCACTGAACTGAACCAAGAGTGACAGTCAACATACACTGTTGTTTAAAAGTTTAGGGTTAGACGATTTTTTTTTTTACTTTTATCAAGTAAGGATGCATTAAACTGATCAAAAGTGACAGTAAAGACATAATGTTACAAAATATTTCTATTTTGAAATAAAAGCTGTTGTTTTTTTTTTTACTTTCTATTCATCAAATAATCCAACAACAACAAAAAAAGTTTACACAAAAGTATTGGGCAGCACAACTGTTTTCAACATCAGAAATGTCTCTTAAGCAGCAAATCAGTATGTTAGAATGATTTCTGGAGGATCATGTGACACTGAGGACTGGAGTAATGATGCTGAAAATTCAGCTGTGGATCACAGCAATAAATTACATTTTTAAATGTATTCACATTGAAAACAGTTATTTTAAACAGTAATTATATTACTTTTTTTTTTTTTTTACTGTATTTTTAATCCAATAAATGCAGCCTTGGTGAGCATTAGAGCCTACTGTCAAAAACATTTAAAAAGTCTCACTAACCCCAAACTTTGTAGTCTATACAGATTACACAGATGCACTGAAAATATTATGCACGGATCCCCAACTACATAAGTTTTATACATTTTAGACCATCCTTTTTAAATGTCTGAGGATCCTGTAGTAATGTTATGAAGCTGTGCCGGGAGGAGGGCATCTCTGCAGGCCTCTCTGGTAACGTGGATCATTAACATGACCCCTCTTTGATGCACTGCTCACTGTTGACTTTTTAATCTGGTGTACTTACATGGCAGGATAACAGTCACACTGCGTCTCCCGGTCCCAATCATGACATTATTAACACATTATGAATGTCTTCATAAAGCCTTCCAGTTCACTCTTACAAATAAAGGTTCTTCACTGGAACTGATGGTTTCATAAAGAACCTCTTACATCCGTGGGTCATTTCAAGTTTTTTTTTTATAATAGAAAAATCTTCATAAGATTAAAAAAATCTTCAAAAAAAAAAAAAAAAAAAAAAATCTGTTAAGAGCTTTTTACTGAAAACCAAAAATAGAGGTTCTATATTAGCATCAATGGTTCTATGAAGAATCTTTAACACCCATGGAACCATTCCACTGCACAAAAGGTTCTTTATGGTAGGAGAAAATTATTTAGATTAATAAAATGTTCTTCAAAATTGAGGAACAAATGGTTCTTGAACAAACTGTTCACTGAAAGAGAACTTCTTCTATTGCATCGCTACGAAAACCTCCTTTTGGAAGCTTTATTTTTAAGAGTGCAGTAGGCTAGAGGTATTTAGCAAAGCAATACATGCAGACACTCACCCATTGGCCAGATTATCGTCATCGTCGTCGTCATTAAGGCTCTTGCAAAGTACATCAGAATCACTCAGGTAACCAGACTTGAGTTCGCTGTCTCCGGCGTCCAGGCCTTCGATGAACTCGCTGCGTGACGTGTGGCTGAGGCGGCTGGAGCAGCGGGCAGGCATGGTGTGAGAGGTGTACTGAGACGAGGCCTTGCTGCCCGACACATAGCTGCTGCCCGCTGAGGAAGGAGCATCGCCGGCTTGGAGACGAGGACTGGACTGTCCGTGGCGCCAAGAGAGAGGAGAGGAGCGGTTGGAGAGGCTGGAGATGCTACGAGCGTTGGTTTCATCACTGTCATAGCAGACGCTGCTGTCCAGACAACTGTAGATGGAAAGAGAGGGTTGCTGCTGCATGTAAAACACAACATAATAAGGCTGTTGAGCCACAGGAACTCGTGGCCTACTAAAGAAAAGGATGCGTCTGTGGGAGAATTCATCTGTTGAGGATGAAGATTGCATAACCAGATGCACCAGCTCAAATGAATAATATAACAGCTTCCTTTACCACATGAACATGGAAGAGCTATTTTTATGCACTTCTCTCAGGATAATTCATCAGACAGCTGCGAAATCCCAGAAAATGCACACTTGTGGGTTGAAATATTTGATGCTCTCAAGGCATAAACAGCACACAAACACACTGGCATTGGGTTATTCGGTTAGTGTTACCCAGATGAAGAAGGATTATTTGGTCTGTTATTCTTGCAAATGGGTCACTTGGTCAATGTAACTTGGTTGCCAGCCGGTCTGTTAATCATTTCTATCTGTTGTTGATGGGCTATTTTAGGACTGAGTGATTTGAGAAAAAAAAAAAAAAACTAATGACTAAATTATTAAATTACTTGGAATAAACTAATGGAATAAACTCATTTTTTAAAAAGAGCTCAGGTTTGCTGTGCTTGTTTTTAGAGCTACACAATTTGTCCAATACAATTATATAAAATAATTATTATTATGATGATGATGCACTATAAAATAAAAATGTGTATTTAATAAAAAAAAAAAAAAAATATTTTCAAACTTGAAATCATTTAGCTTTCATTTTAGCAAAAAGAAAAAGAAAAAAAGAAATACTGCAAGGACCCTTAAAAACATCATTTTTCACAATTTTTTTCTGTTGTCGATGGCGTATTCAAGAGCTGAATGATTTGGAGGAAAAAAAATCAGATTGCAATTTTTTTTGATAATTATTACATTAAAACACATTTTTTTTAAAGGACCTTCATGTTTGTAAGGTTGCATAGTTTGGCCAATAAAATTCTACTGTGATTATATAAATATGGCAATAATAATAATAATAATTATTACAATAAACATAATGTATTATGTACATATAAATACATACACATGCATGAATATATTTAAGAAAAATATATATTTGTATATTAAATATATTTATATATAATATCAATTATATAAATATAAATACATACATGTAAATACATACAAAAATATATATTGTATGAGTGTGTATTTATATATACATAATAAATATACACAGTACACACACATATATTATGTAAACAAAAACTTATTTTGGATGCGATTAATCGTAAAAAGCAATTTTATTTTCATTAATTGTTCAGTCTAAGGCTTTTCGTTTGGCCCAACAATTGCATCAACTGAAAAAAAACAGTTTAGCTTTACACATATTTGTCATTTGCATGTATCTGAATTCTATATCAGTTGAGCTGATTATGAAAAGGAATGAATGATCTGGACTCTTGCTGGCTCTCATGGCAGCTGGCATTACTAGTGGAAGACCTGGATCGACGATTAAGGACCACATGGGAGATTCTAGACAGAATAAATGTTTCATTTCTCAGTATTTTCAAAAGACATCTGAAAATAACACACATACAGCCTCATTTCACTGCACTGGACCTTTCATAGAGACGGCACAGCCACTCCCAAACCTCATGAGCGGCTTTTCCATTCGCTTTCAGTGCCACATCACATCCTACATGAAGCCAAAGCAAAGGTCGTGCTCTCTCCACGGCGCACACTATGTGGCAAGAATATTTATAGAATTTTTCTCATTACTAAAATCAACAATGACTGTAATGGCAAAAGCAGACTTTACATTTGACTGTGTTTGCCCATGCAAACGTCACCAGCATAAAGCCATAATGTTGTGAGTGTGCCAAGGCATTGTATACAGTTGCTAAGGTGTTCTGAGTGATTGCTTGTGCATTGCTATGCAGTTGTTAGGATGTAGCGAGATAGCTCAGTCCGTCCTTCTAAAATTTTACTTAAAATTGTTAGTTGGATCGCTTAGACAACCCTGAATGATACCTCAAATTGTGCAACTCTTTATAGATAACTTAAACCTTTAATAAAATAACATATAAAATAAAAGTTTATTTTATTTTATTTTATTAAGCTAGTTTTCAAGGCAGCATTTCTCATTTTCATCTAGTTTAACCTGTACTAAACTAAATTCTATAGTACAACTATCATTAAACTTTTTTCGGCTGATTTCCAATTTTTAAATTTTCATTTAGTTTAACTTGATGTACTAAAATAAGAAAAAGAAGAATAAAACTTACAAAAAAAATAAATAAATAAATAATAATAATAAAAGCTGGCAAAAGCACGAAACAAAATTACTCACATTTTATGTAAATTTAAATTAAAACAATCTAAAAATAAAAACTAATTCAAAATATTAATAAAAAATATTATAGTACATCAACGATTCTCAAACACTGGGTTCTGATTAAACACTCATCATCACACATCATCTGATAAAAGGCTTGTTTGTGGAAGCATAACACATCACAAACAATTTCCTAAACAAACACAGAACATGAGAACTTAAAAGCGTCCATGTGGTTCAGTAATTAGATAATCACATTTTCCAATTCAAGTGCACATCTTGACAGAATCCAGATTCGACCAGCAGGTGTGTGAATGTGAATCGACACGATCAGAAAAATCAAACAGCGCACCTCTATTCTGAGTCGTATTAGGTCATGCATCTCCATGTCTTGAAGGCTATAACAGACGTATCCCATTACAGAAAAGCTCATTACGCACACATACAGTACATCAGTGTGGCTGTGAATCTGTGGCTTGAGTGCAGTTAATCTGGTATGAATCATTTTTACGCCTGCGCCATCAAGTCTTTGGAAGCTCATCAGTCTTATACAAGTGCTGCTTTTAAAATGGAGGCAGGTCTCAAGCGTGTTATATCTCTACTACAAAAGTCTTCTGCTCTGAAACTTAGTAGAGAAGAGAATGGTTAGCCTGCAGGGAAAGTTTTGATGTTAGGAGGAAGGAAAGGTTGAGATCTCTAGGGGCAAAACTCAGAAAGGTACTGAGATCAAAGTTAGCTTAATTGCTAGGCTAAGCACATCTAGCGTAGCACACCTGTGGGGAAGGAAACTCCGTTTATCGGGAAGTAGCATAGCAACTTGCACAAACATTTTTTTATTTATGTGTATATGAGATATACTATATACATACACAATAAAAAATGATCAGCTTAAGTTTAAGCAACCACATAGAAACTTTCATTTCTGGTAACCTCGCAAAACAAAGTGAAAGCAAGTCCTACACTGACAAGCACCATTCATTTTTTCAGAAAATGTAAAAGTCCAGTTGTGTATTGACTGTGCAAAGCCTGGAGTCCAGCTGATTTCTGTGTGTTTGTTGTTATTCATTGATGGAAAGTGTTTCATTGTGTATTTGTGAATGTGGCAGCCAGGTGTTTGAACGACTGAAGTGGCAACTCTCCCAAAAGACGTGGGAGGCTGAATGGTTGTGGAAAAAGTAATCGTTTGTGTATAAATGTAAAACCTTGTTTATATTCAGGCTCTTTTGTGACACAAATGTGCGTGAAGATTGTTCCCAAAGAACATTGTGGAGCTTTCTCCCAGATTTACGATTCATTGAAAAGCAGCAGTTTGCATCCTCGTGAATTAGTCTGGCTGTGATTTTTCATGCCATAAACATGTGCTGGTTCTCACTCACCTCTGGCTGAGCTGAGTCCCTCGCAGGCTGGACATGGTTTCCTCCAGGTTCTGTCTGAGGTCCAGGACATTCTGAACTGTCCGTTTCCTTTGAGATTCAGGATCTGCACACATAACGAACAATCAAAATGCAACGTATAGTAAGTATGCAAAACTAAATATATCTCAATATCTATGTCAAATATATATTCATTTTATGTCTTATAAATGCATATAGATATATATATATATATATATACACACACACACACATTACAGTTCAAAAGTTTGGGGTCAGTAATTTAATTTTTTAACTTAATACTTTTATTTAGTAAGGATGCATATTTCAAATAAATGCTATTCTTTTGAATTTTCTATTCATCAAAGAATACTGAAAATAAATATGTATGGCGGTTTCCACAGCAATATGAAGCAGAAATGTTTCTTGAGCAGCAAATCAGCATATTGGACTGATTTTTGAAGGATCATGTGACGCTGAAGACAGGAGTAATGATGCTAAAAATTCAGATTTGCATCACAGGAATAAATTACATTTTCAAATATATTCAAACAGAAAACAGTTCATTAAAATCCTAATAATATTTTACAATTTTACAGTATTTTTGATCAATTTAAACTTCTTTAAAAATCTTACCGACCTCACCCTTTTTGAACAGTAGTGTATTAATATTGTAAAAAAAAAAAACTGAACATAAAATAGTTTAAAATTAGTACATAATGAGTATCTTTAAAAAAACATATTCAAAAACAAAATTTCTTCAAATAGTCAAAGATCAGATTGAGAACTTTATGCGCCACTAAAGACCAGTTTGTACTTCCTGTTGAATCATTAAGTTGACATTTCAAAGAGTTTGTCTTTGTTTTTAAATAGCCAACAGCCTTTCATTTACGTCACAAAGGTGAAGCAGATGTTAAAAACAGCTCGGCTTGATCAATCACCTGGCTTTGCTGAAAGCTAACAGTCTTGGACATTAACCTCGGAGGCGGCATTAAACGAGCCAAACGCCAACAATGAGATTACGAGAACCAGTCTCATATCACAATGAGAACAAAGGATAAAAGTCTTCTTTCGTCCAAATAAACAAATGTTTTCTGTTCAAACTGCCACACGATCTCTTGAAAACCTGCGTGGGCGAGCGGTCAGCATGTCAACAGCATGCCCAATCAATCCCATGGTGCAGTTAGGCACGACGCCTGCCCTGACATTATTAACGACTGGACTACTTTACAGACAGTGAGAGAGAGGTGGTTTACAAGCATTACTGGACAGCAGATAACTCATGTCAATCAACTACATTCCCACGAGAGAATTTACACATGCTCTAGCTAATTACATCACTAGACAGACTTGCATGGTGGAATTAGTGAATCAGATGAGAGCATTTCATTCGTTTTCACTGTAAAGTATGTACATAACTATTGCAAATCAAACAGCTTCACCTATGTTGTGTCCTGACCTCCTAAAAACGTTCATTTCTACCATAATGGTCAAATAAAGAGCAAGCACAAAGCACATTTTAAATTGATAAATTGATTAATTACATGCATTATGCATATTATAAGCACCCTCATATTACGCATTGCTACCGCCACAGAAATAAACATAGTGGTGTGCCTTGCTCCAATGCAATCTCCAGCTCTGCCACTGACTGCATGGGAGATTAAAATTTAATACATGCTCTTTTTCTCCATGTGCTTTGATCTGCAAGGGCAAACTGGAACACAGCTTCGTGTGTAGATTTTGTGGGTCACAAGGAGCACCACTGCACCTAGTGCAGTTTAATACATTTTAATATTATGCATAACCAATTAAAATTGTAAATTCTAAGGTAAAACAAAATAAATGCCAGTAGTAAATTCAGATAAATTCTACTAGCAGTTTTGTCAATATATAATACATATATTTTCTTCCAAGTATTTTTGAGTGAATGTGTAGTAAATGTGTATACAATGCAAAAATTATACAGTATTTTTAACTTTTCCAGATAAAGCATCTAAAAAAAACTTAAAACAAGACTTACTTACTTGAATCAATGCTGCATAAGATATTAAGACAAAAATTCAATCTTGAATATGTGTATTTCCACTTGTTTTTAATCTGTTCATACTGAAAAACAAGTCGGTGCTGAAAGACTAAATTACAGATAAACCCCAAAATTAGTATCTTATGCAGTGCTGTTTCTCAAGTTATTATTTAAAGAGATAGTTCACCCAAAAAGAAAAATGTTGTCATAATTTACTCACCCTTTAACCAAACAGCTGACAGTAGGCACTGACTTATGGTATTTTTTCCATACTATGGAAGTCAATGGCTACCATCAACTGTTTGGTTTCCAAAATTCTTCAAAATACCAGGTTTAGAACAACTTGAGGGTGAACCATCCCAAAATATATTACTTAGAAATCAAGTAAAAGAAGGAACAAATAAAACGTATATTTATAATAGTATATCATCAGTTATCAGTCACCCTTCCCTCTAGATATTGATATCAGCCACTTAAAAACCCATAGCACAGTCAAGGAAACCAACATGATTAGAGTGGCCTCGTAAAAGCTCATATCCCCCTCATAACTTGCTATACATATTCAGGTTTATTTCCAGACCGGCACAAAGAGGCCAAATTTGGCCCTAGCACTTTATTTCCTAATGTTTAACTGTCCTTCAACTTAAACTATTGTCCCTCATACATATTTGAAGCATTTCTGTCCCCCTAGAGGTTTAGACCCACGTCCAGCTGTGCAGTACAATAGTAACTATGAATGCACAGAGGAAAGCAATGCTCCATTCTGAGTGCTAATTCAGTCTTGTGACCAAAAGTGGTGTGCAGATGTTATGTGCCACATACAACTCATAAGGAAGTCTATTATGCAGCGGTTTATTATGCAGAACAAATGAGCATGAACTCTGTGTAATTATGATTATAAAAAAGAAAGTGCTTTGATATAGAGATTCAACAGATTATTCTTAACAGAGACCTTGTGATTAAAAGATCCTGCATGAAAAAGTTTCCCTGTAGCACTTTGTTTTTCTTCTAAATTTAGAGGAGAAAAGCTCCGCAACCACTCTGTTGTTGGTCGTAATTATACTCTGTCTATATAAAAGCATGTTACAAATCCTAAAAGAATGCATCCAAGATTCCTATCAGATTTTCTGCTATAATTCAGAACCAAATGATAAATTAAACTAAACCAAAAGTAAATACATTTTTAAAAAAAATAATTAATTAAAATTTGGAATTCCAGAAGCATCCTAATGGAAATGCAGTGCTGCTAGAAATATTCCAACAGAAGTTCCAGTTCTTACTTTTTATTCCCTTTAGGATCCTGCAGGATTGTTTTTCAAATTATAATTCCGATCGGAATCCTGTATGGCAAGAGCTACGGAGAGCATTTTAATAAGGAGTTTAATCCAGGTCATTCGTTTATTCTCATTAGCCTTTAATCCCACCCCAGAATTAAACTGTGCATTGCCATGCAAGGAGAAGGAGGATCTAGGTTTCCACGCAAACAACTGCAAGAATTCAGGCCCAAATTGGTTGTTTAAACATATGAGGTCTGGACATGGTTGAAATAGAGGTCATTCATTTGAATGCAGGGCATGCTGTGTTTAGAAGACGGCACAAACAAAATTGGATATTTGTTTTAAATGAAACAAACATACTTCTCGATTAATGCCATGGACATAACAAACAGTATCCAGATCCGATTATATATATAATATATAATCAAATTCCACAGTAAGCATAAAACTGCTAATTATCCCTTAGAAAGCCTAGGTGCATTTCATCCAGTGTGACAGGTGATCATGCATGCTTTTGTTCATGTTTCGACAACAACATTTATCAGCATCTACACATCAAGCTGCAGTCAAAGGAGGCTGATGACAAACTACAAACCGAAATCATTATGCTCCCTTTATGTATTCCACTGCCTCTTCCTTTTCTCGTACCACCCGCGTCCCTGATATAGCAGCCATTACCTCATTACAGATGAGAGCAGAGCGGCAACACTAGCACACGGCACCAGACAGGTGTCAAAAAAAGCAGATCAGTGTGCCATTCAATCATTGGACACACGCCAAGGGGAATAATCTATGAGTGCAATTTCTAGCCCACAAGTGTGAGAGACGGTGGATGCACAACGCACATGCTACCCAGAACAAAGCCCTGCATTGTCCAGCTGTCCGAGACCACCTTTAGAATCACGACAACATGCGCTCGGTTGGATATTTTCCAGTCAATCCGTGGCATTCAGCAGCCAACTGCAGCTGTTAGTAAGTGGGCGTGAAAGCGGAAAATCCGTACTCACCGAGTATCTGACTGAAGAGCAACTGCTCCAGGTCACCAAGAACGGTGACCACCAGCTCCGGGTCCACCTTGAGGAAGGGTTTATCGGCACCTTCCTCACCTTGACCTTTAGCCTCTGGGTCTCCGGAGCTCCCAGCCGCCGGTTTCTTCCCATTGGCTTTGGCTTTGCTGGACAAGATATCGTCGTCGGACTTGCAGTCATCGGACGTCTTGCTCAAGGGTTTTACTTCCGCGTAAGGGCCTCGAGGGATCCGACTTTGGCTTTTTCCCAAGGCGCCAGGTGCTGCGAGAGGGGTGAACGTCTTGGGTTTGCCCTGGAAGAGGGAGTGGTCAGATTTGGACAGGTTTCGAGAGAGTTGGGAACCCCCCGCCCCTCCGCCGGCTGCCAGTTTGGGTTTGCCCATCTTCAGGTGTCCTGCAGCAGCTTTGCTCATGTCGTCGCACCATTTGGGCTCATAGAGTTGCATCTTCTTCTCGGCGTCTGTCAGCACGGCCAGGTTGGTCAGGGACCTCTGTTTGCGAAGGTTGGTTGGCACCGGGATGCGCCCCTCTGTGCTGCCCACACGGTACATCTTCAGCTCGCTCCGTGCCACGCTTTGTGGCACGCCGGACTTGCCCCTCTTGGCAGCCATGCCTGCACCTTCCCTTGACGTCCCCTTGCTCTGCCTGCCTTTTATTCGACCCCCAAGCGTCTTCCTCTACTGGAGAGCATTTAGGGCCGGATGAGAGAAGAGTGAGAGCATGGAGGAGAGGACGAATGTGCGGCTCTTTCTCTCTTGCATGGGAAGAAAACGCTTATTCCGTGCACCCTTTATTTTTCCCGTTCCTTCCTGTCAGGCTGCAGCAGCTGCCGCTCTGGTACTCCTTTTCTCTCTCCTCTTTCTCTCACTCCCTCGTTTTCTCTCCTCCCTTCACCAGACCGTCTTGCCGCTGAGCCGTGCAGAAGCCAAATGACAGCAGTGCTGCACACAACAACAGTCCCTCCCCCCTTTCTCTCTCTCTCTGTTGCATTTTCCGGTGCGTCTCTCTGCCTCAGCAGAAAGTGTGAGCTGATAGGGGGAGATGACAAATTGCAACACTAGAATGTAAACTGAATCCAGTACATCGTAGTGTGTATTTTCACACACACTATTTCTCCATCCCCATTGTTTCGCCCCTCCCCCTTCCAGGATCCAATGCTGAATACCCATTAAAATCTCAGTTATGTGTTCACTATCTGCCTTCAGGAGAAATGCATTGCATATGCATGGGACAATTTACCAATACACAAATGTCATACTGTACATTATCTATCTATCTATCTATCTATCTATCTATCTATCTATCTATCTGTCTTGCCTTTAGTGGTATAATATAATAACATATACACTAGCTTTATAGTTCTGCAAATAATCTAGCACAAAAATGGCAAAAACATTTCCATTTATCTATCTGCAATCTATTAATGCAAATTCAATGTACATTGTTTTTAGTACTATAATACAAAAATGCAATATAATCATCATTTTAGTTATTTCATTCTGTAAATAATCCAACAAAACATACAAAAGAAACAGGAAAAGAAAAATGGCTGAAAAAATAATAATCGCAGCATAACAAAAATACATCCCCCTCAAAAGAAGAGAAGAAGAAAGAAGGTCAAGATTTTGCTTAAATCTGCAAACCTAAAAAATTAAAATCAGAAATGATCAATTAAATACATTTAGTGGTGTTTATCCTCAAAAGTGTATCCTTAAATGAGCCAGTGGATCAAGACAAAACCGTCACACAGTGCACAGTGCATATGCCACACCTCCAACCCATCCATCTTCACTTCATAAAATGGCAGTGTTGTTTTTAGATGGTCCCTAGCATCATTGCTCATGATATTCCATACACATCTCTCTATGGAGTTCTCTGCAATGCTTCGCAGGAGAAGCGTCACCATAGCAACACTGCTACCTACATCACAACACGCATTAAGACGGCCGAGTCTCTCCATCGTAAATAAGGTAACAGCACGCCACAAATCTACTTTCTGTTTGTCTTTATCACTTCACAAACGAGCCTTGTTAATCTGACAGGAGCCCGGCAGACCCATAACCAGCCTGATGCAACTGACCAGTTTGGTACAATGACTCAATCAAAAGCTCAGCGCGCTCCTGCAGGGGGTCCCGACACTTGGCCAAACAAATTCTAGTCCCGGGGCATGTGAGGTAATTCTGATGTTACTGGGCTGAGAAGAATGAGGTATTCTGCTTGAACTCATCACGAGTGGCCGTGTCTTTCTGTGGGAGATTTTTCCATTGACATCATTAAAAGAAGAACATACTTCCTGTGCGCCGAACTGTGGTCGCAAAAAGATTAAATAGTTCTTCATTTTAGTTAGATCAATAAAAAGCAGGTCAGCTAGATCTAGATCAAATGTTTGCATTTGTACTGAGGTTTCAGAGGTTTCATTTGCTAACTTTTGGTAAATCTAAGCACAGTTTGAGACACCAAGCAGATTAAAAGTCTCCATTTGTTCTCAATTGAGATATTAAAGCTATCTAAAAAAAAGTATATAAACATCTGAAAAAAAGTATTTATTTATTCTCAATTATGTCTAAGAAAATTGATTAAAAATCATTAAAAATATTTATTAAAAACATCCAAAAAGGATATATTAAAAATTATAAAATTACAAGAAACCTGAAAATTATCCATTTAACCTCTATTATATCTAACAGACAACCGAGATTTTACCAATATCTAGAAAAAGAGATGTGAAAGATAATAATAATAATACTACTAATAATAATATAAAGATCTGAAAAGTATTCATCTCAATTATAAGAAAATTATTAAAAATCATTAACAATATCTATTAAAAGAGGATATATTAAACACAAATTTTAATGTGCAAAAAAGACCTGAAAAGTATTTTTAAAAGAAACAACTGATATTAAAATATCAGAGAGAGAGAGAGAGAGAGAGAGAGAGAGAGAGAGAGAGATCGGCATTTAAAAGATATATTTAATCTTAATTATGTTGAAGAATAATGACTGAGAAATTAAAAATACTGTAAAAAAAGAGATACTAAAAAGATCTTAACAACTAAGATATAAAGATATAAAATACAAAGTATAAAGATATTAAATAACTTCAAGCATTAAAAAGATATCAATTAAAAAAAAATCGAAACTGATGTGTAGAAATAATTTATATGTAATAAATTATCAAATTAATCTTATTATAATTAATCTTAAAGTGAAAAAAATAGCCTTTCCAATTAATCTTAATTATCTCTAAGAACAACAACGAAGATCTGAAAAGATCTGAAAACTATATTTGATCTCAATTATGTCTAAAAGAAATAACTGAGATATTACTGATATCTCAAAACTCTTTATTAAACTTAATGCTGATCAATTATAAAGAGATCTCAAAAGTCTCTAATCAACTTCACATCTGTCTAAAGGAAAAGGTATTTACAAAAAATCAGTTCTGTGATATACCTACAGTATATCAGGTAACATATCACTTACATGAAACAGTACTGGATCCTGACACACATTAGGTGAGAGACCTCAGAGCATGAAACACACGTCCTGATGTGTCCACCGCCCTCTCTCCTGAGAAAGCCAAAGGTTCTCCAAACATCTGGATCCCATCTGGAGGCTGTGGTTGGCCAGCAGCGCAGATGTTTGCAGACATGAGAACATCCCTTGGGTTGCTGGCATCTGTAGCCATTACACCACACTGATATATTACTCAGACCGGGCTTCATTCAGTGTTTGTGTGCGGATGTGACTGGCAACATATGGCTGTGCTTGTCTGTTTGTTTGTTTGCTCACATGCCATCATTCCTACATTAAATTCACCCCCCCCCCCCCCCCCCAAGAATTACTGAGTGACACAATATAAATCTTCCCTCGAAAGTCACAAAAGTATTTGTCTCCAGTGCACACATGCGGTATATTAATATGAAACATGTGAACACAGTCTGTAAATTCACGGTGATACACATTATTCCCATATCTGAGAATATTTGTAATAAGACTCAAGATTACATCAACACATAACTAAAGAAATAATTAATTAATTAATGTATTTATTTACATCTCAACAAATATATATATATATATATATAGTATATATATACACATTGTGTAATTTATTATTTGTACATTTACTCTCATTTCATTATCATTAGAGTAAAAAAAAAATTAATGGCAGTAAAATAAAATTTAATTCATCTCAACAAATAATATATATATATATATATATATAAAAAAATATATATATATATATATATATATATATATATATATATAACATATGTTTAAAACATTTATTTAATATATATTTAATTATATGCATTTGTACTTTAATTCATTGAGATTACAATAATTAAAATGAAGTTTTTTAAATTAGAGGTAACATACTATATACAATATGCCTAAAAGCAACAAAAAAAACATACTATATATAATATGCCTAAAAGCAACAAAATCACTGTTAAATATGCAAACACAACTGTTGCAACAACTACTTTTATAAATGGCAAATCTTTGCACACATGTAACATCTTAAACACATTTCTTGAAAACAATTTTCCACAAAAAACCCTTATTGCACTACTTTGTCAAAGTGCTAAACCCAATCCCAAATCAGCGGATTGGTCTCTGTTCATTGGCATGTCTGGCCAACATGAGCTGACAGTTTTTCACTAATATTTGAGGTCTACATGAGGTCTGACTGAGTCCATCAAGAATCTGAAAAGAGCTTCAGACGGTGGAAACTTACATCAGCAAAGACATGAATCTCCTCACATGGATACAATCATAATTTACCACACCAGCATCTGCTTATAGTTTGATCAATCTGAATCATAGCATCACTCACACAAAAGTACTGTGATGATATCAGAGACCAACCACAGTCTCAGACCTATTGTCACTAGCATCTACAGTCCTGTATGAGAAAGGCCATTAAAAAAAAAAAAAAAAAAAAAAAAAAAAAAAAAAAAAAAATCCTGCGGTCATGTTTATTGGAGGAATTTTTGAAGAGACTCACCTAAATCCTCACAGCACACTTCCACAGAGTCTGAGGAACAATCGCTCAGATCCTCAAGAGAAGCTTCAGTGTCCTCTCCAACCTGCAGCCTGAGGCACAGACAGAACAACAAGAAAGGAATCACTAGTTTGAAGCGTATTCATTCTTAAAGGGAATTTGTATTACTCAGAGGATGAGACTTTATATTTCAGCAAATACATTTACCTAAAAATAGTAGCCACAAATGAGACAGTAGCTGAACATACAGAGCTATAAAAAATTATAGCTCCATTAATATGAGAATTTATTATAAATATGTAAACATAATTTTATATAAATTGTATATAGCAATATTATTGGTCAAATAATTTTAATCATTTTAATTTTTAATTTTTTTTTTTAAATCTTATTGAAATTTTTAAATGATTTTTTTTTTTTACTTTCTTGAATGCAATAAGCCCATTATTATTTATTATTATAAATACAAGCCTATTAAATAAGCATATTATTATTTATATAAAATTCTATATTATTGTGTCTAAACAATCACATAATATAGATCATAGTTGTCATTTTAAATGCTGCAATTGAATTTATGCATCACAATCTCATAGTATAGTATAAAAATATAAATTTATTTTTGAGATTTGCTAAAGATTACATTTAACAATGTTATAAAATTATCAATATTTTCAAAAATCAACTTTAAGTGAGCATCTCAAGAAGGCAAAATCATTTATATGTGAAAAATTATCCTCAAATAATAAAACACCAAAGACTAAAATAAATCATTTTAAAATAAATCACCAATGTGTGAATCAAAACATCAAAACATAGTACAAAAATTGTATATTTATTTTGGATGTTTGCTCAAGACAACAAAAAAAAATAAAACAAAACTATCATTTTTTACTAAAATTAACCACATATTAAAAATTCAAACATTGAAAAAAAATAAAATAAAACTTTTTTTTTTTACTTTGATGCACCAATATTACAATTTGGGACAATACAGTAAGCCAGTAATTATTTATAATTATAAATATAAGTCTATATAAAGCAGGGCTTGCTAGCTGACGTCCCAGGGCTATTGTGTTTTCCAGTCGGACTACCAAAATGTATCAGCGCCCTGCCGGATGGGCTATTTTGAAAAGTGATGTAAAATTCCTTACTTGATTCGATGCGGATTTAAACATTTAAGCGTTTTAAACCATTGGCGTGCAATCAGAGCTTGCACAAAAATTGAATATTTATTTTGGACGTTTGCTAAAGTTTACATTTAACAGTGTTACTAAATTATCAGTGTTTTTGAAATGTATTTACATATTGAAATTTCAAACATTCAAAGCGCACACTTAGAGCTGGGTTTCAGACAATGTGGGTACACAGAATTGATTGCTCTTTGGCGTATCCTTGCTTCTGAATGAACACATACACACAAAATTATCTCAAAATAACTGTCTCTGCAAGTATTCTCGTAAACACAGTCGGTTATGTCTTAAGTGAACGTATACTGTGGAGAAAGAAATCTCCTGTGCATTATTATTTTGGATCCGTGCATACGATCTTAAAGGGGCAGCAGCCTTTAAATACCTGCTGTTCCATTAGTGGCACCTGCTGTCAGAGTGACATTTGCGTCTCATTCACAAAGCTAAAATCAGACCATTCTGTTTTTGCTTAAAATTTTGAAATTATACAATCCAAATAACATGTATTTAGCATCTTTTTTTGGATAGTAATTCAAATGGTTGCCTCTGATTTAAAATAGAGCACAGACAAAGCCTTTGTTTATATGAAGAGATTTCTTTTAGTTAAAATTTCAAGTTAGTTTTATTATTTAACATTTCAATTTCACAAAGAAACATGCAGCATGTTGTCTGAGAAATAATAAAAGTACACCTTTTCATTTATAATTTGTTTTAAATCTCATTTTGTAAAAAAATAAATATATAAATAAACTGTAAGAAAACTGTATGGTGTAATCTGTATTGTGAATTTTATCGCATTGCAAGTTTAGTGAATCGTTACATCCCGATATGCTACTAGTTTTGGCTGATCATGCCGATTTGTACACAGTAAAGTTAAGGCGATGTCTTTTTATTTAGGCTATTAAAATTCATTTTGGGCTACCAAAACCTTAAGAATGCCTGCCCGAAGGGCTACCAGGGATTTTGAAATTTTGCGAGCCCTGTAAAGCATGCATCAGGTGACAGCCAATGTCAGTTAAATGTAAAAAATTTGAATTTTTCAAAATTTGTCACTCAGAAATTGAGCATGCCCAATTACATATAGGCAAAATATGCCCAATACAAACCAATAGCAATAAACAATAAAAAAAAGACATCTCACCTGTATCTGAAAGGTGCCACCGCTGCCATACGTGGAGACTCCCTTCCTGGAGGACACGCGTTTGTGCCGTTCACCTGGGATTTAGACGCAATCGTTCCTCTGTTGCTGTAACCACGAGCCAGCATTTCCATCCGCTGCTTCTGAAAGTCCCTCTGAACAGCTGCTGACGTTTCCCAAATGACGTTCCCGTTGGTAGGCTTGCGAAGGGCTTGACCCGTCTGTTGCTCTCGAGAAGATTCAACAACCTCATTGTCTAGACTCCTGAAGTGATGACGGCCAGATCTCCAGTTCTTGTTGGAGTGTCTCTCCAGGTCTCTGAATCCATCCTGGGGCAACGAGCCCCTCCGGAGGTTGTTTTTGAATGGGAGCGTCTCTCGTCTGGGCACATGTGGGCTGCTGTGGGCCGAAAGGGGAGCAAAAGAGGGCCTGTTTGTGCCACCGGACGTCCCATGTGTTCCTTGTGAAGACCCTCTGAGTAACTCCTTTGAGATCGATAGAGACGATATGGATGAGGCTGAGGAAGATAATGTGGATGTTCGTCCAGCCAGCTGGTTTTGGGCGGCTGGACCCAGTAACGTGCCGCTCAAGCCTCTGGTGTCCCATTTGGAGAGGCTCCGCGGCAGAGGAATACCAGAGCCGCTCTGAGACATCGTCTTCAGGTTCACACCACCACTCATGGTCCAGGAAGATCACGAGATGAAGCTCTGGAAGAAGAGGTCAAGAGAACATGATCAGAATTAACAAACTAATAGAAAAGTTAAAAATCATGAAAACAAAGTGAAAAAATAAAAATACTATAAAACAAATAAAATAAAAAAAAAAAAAGAGAAACATACAGTTCAAGTGAAGAGAGAGAAATACTGTAAATGCTACAATATAAATAAAATAAAATAATCAGTGGAGGTTGTGCAAGTATAAATATTAAATATAAAATAAATAAAATAAAATGTAAAACCATCAGTGGAGGTTGTGTAAATAATAGTTGTTTAAATAATTAATAAAATAAATAAATAATATAATAAAATTATTTCCGTTTTTTATTTTTTATTTAAGAGAAAGGGGCATAACCAATAAATAATATAATATAAATAATTAAAAAAAATAAATACTTGTTGTGCAAATTTAAATAATCAATATAAAAACATAATATAAATAAAAAATATAAAAAGCACAAGAGAAGACAAACAAAATAAACAAAAATAAACACAAAAAAATTAACACAGAACTAATCAAATGTAAACAAAACAGACAAAATAAAATAAAATAAAAAAAAATAGTAAAAAAAATAAACACATAGTTAAAAAAACAAAAAAAAAAATCATTTTAATCATTCAAAAAAAAAAAAAAAAAAAAAATATACATATCTTATTTTAATCATTCATTAATTGTTGAAAAAAATAAAAAAAAAATATTTTAAATACTTTTTTGTAATCATATTTCCATACGTCATTATAAAAATAAAGTAAAGTAAAGTAAAATAAAATAAAATACAGTGGCTGTTGGAAAATATGAAGAATAAATATAAAATATTTATATAATAAATGTAACAGTCAATGATTTTGTTGTTATATATTTTTCTATATAGATAGATAGATAAAAAATCAATAAATGTGGTCAATGAATTTATTTTCCCCCGATTTCAAGCTCATTTGTATAGCTGATAATAATTAGGACTCAGTGACACATTGCAGTCGTTTTGGCCGGACCGGCTGCTCTTCTCTGGAGGGGTTTGATCAGAGGTCTGCTGACAGACTGGCACCACTTGGCACTCCCAGCATGCACTGCCAGCCCTGTCTGCCATCTCTCAAGCTCTTCCAGTGACTGGCACCAAAACCATCCCCTTCTTCCCAATAATAGGACCTCTATTGTGCCTGTAGAGTCTCACTGTTGTCCACTTCTGCTCAAATTAATTGTTTTGATTTATCCTGTGCCATAAGAACTACAGAGATTCACATGACTGTAGCGGTCACTTCTGGCTACATAAATCTATAACAATGGTCATAATATTAACTCTGGATTTTTTGTTGAACTCCTGCAGATTGTCTTGTAGGTCATGAGCCCTGATTCCAGATCAGCAGTTGCTCTGTGAGGACTGATGAAAAAAACATTGATAATGAGACCCGCAGGGCTCTGGTGACCTGACTGAGACGTCACATTCTATTACTGCTCATTATCTGCACTGACAAGTGCCAAATTTGGAAATATAACCAAGCCAGCATGGCAGCACATGTGGGGTGTGTGTGTGCGTGTGTGTGTGTGTGTGCGTGTGTGTGTGTGTACATAAGCACATCTTGGCTGTAAGTTCTCTGACAAAAGACAGCAACTCAAACTGATTTAAAATGTTGTCATGTAAAAGGTGCTAGCTGTCACATGTGGAAGGTTTATATCTCAGTCAATATAGACTTAAATTCCTATTATATAAATGCTTGCTTTCTAGCAGTAGTTTAAATAATAATAAACTTGTTAATATACTTACTTATAACTTATTTTCCACTACACCCACAGATGAATATAAAATATACATAAAAATACAATAAAATTAATTATATAATTTATACTGTGCAATTTATATTATATAATCTATATAAAATTATTTATAATTCCACCACCTCCACTGAAATGAAAAAAATAAAATAAAATTACTTTAAATTAAATACTGGAGCTGACACATACTTAATGACTTTATATTAAATACACATTATTAAATAAGTATGCTTTGTTGTGAATTGTCAAAATGATACTTTCATGCTTTTTGCAATCATATTTTCACATGTAATTAAATTTGAAATAATTGTTAGATAAGCAATTGACTTTATATGAAATACGTATCCTGCACTGAGATATTTAGTTTGATAATTTGTCATATATTTATAATTATGAAACCAAAATAGGATCCTTTTGTAAGGATATTTTCATATTTCATCATACACAATAAAACCCACACTGGTCACAAAGATGATAAAGGTTAAATATCAAAAGAAATTCATGACAATTTCTATAGATTAAATACAGAAGTTGTGCTAGATTACTTTATTTTACTTTAGACAATATTTTATAATTCAAACAAAAGACATTTTTTCACATCAGTGCCAATAAACAGCAGGATCCCAATGTGACAATTTACCCCATATAGTGTGACAACATGCCCCGCTATAATAAATCAATGTTGGAAATGTTTAACAAATGCTTCAAGTTACATACATTTATACAGATATAAAATAAACTCCTGTGGGAAATAAGACGTTAAATAAATCTGTCACAACTAGCCTGGTTCTCCCTTATAAGCAACAAATATACCTAATGCATCACAACACAAAAAAGTGGAAAAAAGCACCTGAAAAACATGTTGAACGAATCACATCACAATGAACTCATGCATATGACAGCACTACCTCAGTCTCAGCATAAATCGATACAAACGCAGAGCCAGGTGTCTCATCCAGGCTGGAGTAATCATGACACAGCAGTCCTGAGCTCAGAGGAAGAGGATTTTAGATAAGTGGCCCAGAAAACAACTACTGAGCAGCTGCTGATTGAATTCTGTCTCTACCACACACACACGCATGCACAGGTAGACAGATCAACTCTGTGATCTCTCCTAAAATATTCAACACGCAACCTATAAAAGCCCAAACCACACAGACTTATGCACTATTTGAATATAAGCCATTAAATCTCACCTCTTGTTGAGAGTTGCAGTGAAATTCAGCATCCCTGTGATAACCTCTACTGCTGTCTGCAGAATCTAAAGGGAAGGCGCAGACTCAAGACATCTGGACATGCAGGACAGTCAGCGAGGACACGTTTCGAACCAATGAGGAAGACAAACAGAGAGCAGGAGACTTTTGCTCTCCCTCCCCTCAGCGCGAGACACACTGACACAGTGTTTCCTCAAACCCAGACACACGCCAGCAACTCGTGTTTATGTTTGTCATGACATCATGCCAAAGGCCGTCTCTTGAGGACGTGTCCTCTGACAGCATACAGCATTACATTACACTAAACTACCATTCATTAGCATTGGCATAAAATAACCCACTCACAGCAATCGCCAAGCAAACCTAGCAACCTCTCAGAACGCCCCGGCAACACCCTAGCAACCACCTACAACACCATAGCAACAACTACAACTATTCTGAACACCCCAGCCTCCAACTAGCCACCATCTACACCATCATAGCAATGCCCTAGCAACCACCCTAAATGTCCTAGCAACACCCTAGCAACCACCTAAATCATTATAGCATACTAAGCAATGCTCTAGCAACCACACTGAACATCCTAGCAACTACCAAGCAACACCCTTGTAACCACCTACAAAATTATAACATAGTTAGCAATGCTCTAGCAACCACCCTGGACATCCTAGCTACCGATTAGCAACACCATAGCAACCACCTACAACGCCATAGCATGCTTAGCAATGCTCTAGTAACCACCCTGAACATCCTAATAACTACCTAGCAATGCCCACACAACCACTCTGAACACCCCAGCAACCAACTAGGAACACCCTAGCAACTACCTACAACATCATAGCATACTTAGCAACCACCCTGGACATCCTAGAAACCACATAGCAACACCCTAGCAACCACCTACTACACTATAGGCATGCTTAGCAATGCTCTAGAAACTACCCACAACATCCTAGCAACACCCTAACAACCACCTACAATATTATAACATACTTAGCAACGCCCATACAACCACTCTGAACACCCCAGCAACCAAGTAGCAACTACCTACAACACCATAGTAATGCCTTTGCAAGTATCCTGAGCATCCTAGCAACTACATAGCAACACCCTAACAACCACACAACCACACTATAGCATACTTAGCAATGCTCTAGCAACCACCGTGAACATCCTAGGAACTCTCTAGCAACACCCATACAACTACTTCCAACACCCCGGCAACCACCTACAACACCACAGCAATGCCTAGCAACCACCCTGAATAACCTAGAAACTAGGCTACCTGCCTAGTAGCTCCCATACAACTACTCCGAGCAACCCGGTGACCAGCTAGCAACTACCTAGCAACCCCCTGAACCACTTAGCAACCACCCATAACACTCTAGTTAACCACTTAGAGAACCACTTAGCAACCACTTAGCAACCACCCATAACACTTATTAGGATGTATCACCCACTTAGAGACATCCTAATAACTACCCTAAATACCTTAGCAAATGCATAGCAACCACTCAATTTTGCCTATACAAACATTGACAATTTTTTTTCCTAAAATCTAAATATCTAGTTGTGAAACACACAAAGGCTTGGTCCTCATCAGTGTGGACAGGGGATTTGGGATCTTCATACTGCAGCAGTCACTGTCCTTATGTGACTGGTCTTAGCTTTATATAACAGACCTGGTTTTGTTTGTTAAATTTAGACCCGCGACCCAGATTCAATAATTTATTTATTTTTTGCCACTTCTACACGACCAATCCACTATGTCAGATTGAGTCTGTCAGGGGGAGAGAGAGAGAGTCTGGGTCAAACCAGCCAGAAGATGCTTCAGATCACATTTATCCAACAGCCTGCAGTGAGGCAGTACAAAACAGAAAAACAGGGGACGAAGAGAAATAATAAAATACTTAAAATACATAAGGAAAAGGAACTAAAAAAAAAAAAAAAAAAAAAATATTAAATCAATTATTAATAACTGTTAACTATTAATTAACTGTTTTTTAGGAAATTATTTTTAGAATTATTATTATTATTATTATTATTATTATTATTATTAAATTGATTTTTTTCAGTTTGATCATGTATCAGTTTACACAAAAATATGAAGCGGCAGAATTGTTTCCATCACTGATAATAACAAGAAATGTTTCTTGAGCAGAAAATCAGCATATTAGAACAATTTCTGAAAGATCATGTGACACTGAAGACTGGAGTAATGATGCTGAAAATTCAGAATAAATTCCTGTGATTTTCAATCAAATAAATGCAGTCTTGGTGGACAAAAAAAATTAAACTTTAAAAATCTTATAGACCACAAATTATTATATATACTTGTTTTATATGGGCCATATTCAAATCCATATTCAACAAGCTAGTATGTTTTCATGAAATCAAACCAAATCTGTCATCTTTTGCCTTAAGCACAGACACTAATACTAACAACTAGGCAGGAATAAAACAGGAAAACTGTAATTAAGTAATTATGTTTAATCTTTTTGAAATGTGAATTTCTAGAGGTGGTGCATACAATTATTAAAGGAAAACAACCTCATGCAAGGAAAAAAAAGCATTTACCAACAGGCCCTGTCAGTGTGGATTTCTGTGAGATCAGGAAAACAGCACGATAGCGTGACATCATTAATCGCTGTAATACTCTGTGCTGGTGGGCTAAAAGGATCCAACATGTGAGACCAGGCTCTGACGACCCACAGGCATTTCCTACAGCGAGTCACTCCTAATCCAATTCACTCCGGCCCACACCCTTGTCTGTCATACAACTAACACGATTTAAACACTTGATGCTGTTTCCCACAGGAATCTTAATGGTCCATTCCACTGCACACTGTCCCATCTGCACCAAACCCTATCGCTGCCTGCTGTCTACATAGTCAGCTACCTTCTAATGTGACAAGTGAGCAATTTGGAACAATCTCCATTTCATGCACCATCTTCTTTATTTTTTATTTTATATTTATTTATTTTTGTTCTATCTCCTGCTGCACCTATATATATATCAATCAACTACGGACAAATCAAACTATTTAAGACCATAAAAATATAGTTGTATTATACATATTATATAATAAAAGGCAGCAAAATGTGCTTATAATTATAAATATAGATAAATAAATAAATAAATAAATACATTTTATTTGGTATACATACATACATACATATATAGTGTATTATTAAAGAATTTGCATTGCACCTGTTTTTATATTAAATAATGATAAATACCATGAAAATAACAATAAAATGTGCATAATAATAGTAAAAGGCAGCATAATGTTACTTATAATTATAATTATATATCTAATTATCATATGCATTGTGAATTATCAAAGAATTTGCAATGCACCTGTTTTTATATCATATAAAGAAAAATGTTACTTATAATTACATATATTTTCTGGTCATGTATTGTGAATTATGTTTTTGTATCAAATAAAGACAAATAAATATCATTGTGGTGTGAGGGTGTTTCTGTTTAACAGTCCAAAACATGTTAAATAAAGCGTGTGCATCCATAATAAAATGTGCCTCACATGGCTTTGGGGGGTGAATAATTAAAATAATTAATATAGAAAAATTTTAGTAAGTTTTCTTTGGCCAAATTTAGTAACTCCCGCACGTTCAGTTGAGAACTAGAGCCATCTTTGGAACAATGCAGAGACTTAATACAAATATTATTTTTATCGCCATGCGGATACATCGTTTTTTTTTTTTTAATTAAACCGCAAACAACATAGAAAACGCAGCTAACACAGAAAAGCATACGCTGTTTGCTTTCAGTGGATACTCTCAAAAGTGGCACCAGGGTGACGCGGAGGAGACGATTTGTTTAATAAAGTCATTATTTTAGTTTTCTTTGCATACAAAAAGTATTCTCGTAGCTTCATAAAATTATGGTTGAACCGCTGATGTCACATGGATTATTTTACCGATCTCATTGTTACGTTTCTGGACCTTGATTGTGGTAATTATATTGCTGTCTATGGGAGGGTCAGAGAGCTATCAGAATCCATCAAAAATATCTTCATTTGTGTTCCAAAGATGAATAGAGATCTTACAGGGTTTGGCACATCAGGGTGAGTTATTAATAACAGAATTTTTATTTTTGGGTGATCTAACCCTTTAAGACAAGTCTGGGGGTGTCCTAAATTTAATAAGTTATTTACGACGATTTTTAAGAAGATTCTTTTCAAGAATTTGAATTCTTCTTAAGTTTCATCCTAAGAACAATCTTAAGAAAAAAGTTAAGAATATTCTTAAAATAGAATGTTTAGGAACACAAAATGTAACTTTTTTCTTAAGTTAAAAAATAAGAAGTAAATGGCAGTTAAGAGGAAATTTCTTCTTAAGAATCTTTCGTGAATCCGGACCCTGGTTTGCAGTTTAAACTCTTCTGTTCGCTTGAAATGAGCAGCAGGCCAATGCCGACATTTAATTGGTCAGACCTTCTCCGGACAAGACATTTCATAGGTTTTACATTACAGCAGGATATTAGACTGATTCCAGGAATAGAACGAGCTGCACTGAATGTTAATGAAAGGGAAAGTCTTTTAATAGATGTAGTTTAATAGGCCACTTTTATAACATAACTTAAAGAGTAATATTAGCCTAATTGTTCTGGAGACATTAAACTATAATCTGAGCTACTGTCTGCAGACAAACAGAGACACAAATATTGATTGGACCTATAAACAAATACACTCCACCCTGATGACTTCATTAAAGCTCAAGTTCTTAGGGTTTCTCCTCATGTGAGCAAATGAGCCATATAAACCTACAGCCCACACTGCATGCAAATAAAATTCATCTCATACCTAAACTTTTTAAAAACAGAATTAACTTGAGAAGCAAAATTGTGGTCCAGATCCAGAACAAGAACCAGAATGTTCACTGTAAAGAACTCAACTGAGAGATTCAACAGCAACACAAAGCACAATGGTAAAGATACTGCGCCAACTAGTGGTTGAGGTAATAATCACCTTTAGTGCACTGGAAATAGACTGTGGTCTTTAAATAAAAAAACTCAGACCAAAGCCACGTTCATGTGGTTTCAAGACACAAGAGAGCACAATACCACAAGATAAAGACTCGTAGCTTTACAAACCCATAAGATAAAAATCATATTATAAAGGATGAAAATAATAGAGGAGCTTCTTATGCGACATGTGAACTGAAGTGAAAACCTCACAGTGACACAACTGGCAAATGCATTACAGTCTGGTGGGCATTAACAAGTGTAAAGCCGCTGTAGTAATCATATAAATAGTGGACTTGATGTTTAAGCATGAGGGACTTGCTCTTTTGGATCCAACTACAATGTTACAGTCCAGCACCGCCTGGCACAGCTGACCAAGAGCTGGTTTTTCTGAGAGCGTTTTTAATACCAATAACTATAGCCTTGATGACCAGTTAAATGCTTTGTTTGTAATTGCTCCGATCCAACAAAGATCGAAGTGTGTTTTCACTTAGAACATCCCATCATTATGGCAGCGAGTACAAATTTAGTTTACTGTGGAAAATGTTCAATACTAAAGAGATACTCAAGACAGAAAATTAAAAGTTAGACTAGGCTTTAAAGCCTAGGGGCTACACGACATAGCAGATCACCCTAGAAGTTTATGAAAGCCTTCATGAGAGACCAGCTCATGCTATAATCCAACACGACTCAACTTTTCCTCTCTATGAGTCATCTGACAACTAGGGACGGGCACTAAAACCAATATTGTGGAAGGCTTGAGTAGATTTACCAGCGTCCTTAAAACCAACAACAGAGTCCAGAGACTTTAATGGCTTCATTTTACAAGATAAAACCAACAGGAAAATAATAAACTGAGCAACAACAACACCAATTCCCTCAGCTTCCAAATAATATCACTCGTTTAGTAGTAAATGAATGTTGAGATCGGTGTAACGCTGTACTTGTATATGAGTTGCGCTTTACTTTCTGGAATATTTTGTGATATTGTGAGAGGGAATGTAATTAATAAGCCATAAAAAATCATTATGTAATCATTATGTAAAATGTCATTATTAAACGTCATGTGCTCATTTGTAAAGGACATTTCCTGAGGGGCAGGACAATTCTAGCTTCACTTCAAGGATAATAAAGCTCATACACGTGACCTTACTGAATGTTTAAGCAGCTGTCTTGTTTGGTGGAACATGTATAGAATATAAATTAGTATTACATTACACCGCTCCCTGAAGTCATGCACAATGGAAGAATATTTAGTTCTGTTCCAAAACCAAATATACTGCCTACCTAGACAGCATTAAAAGCATCACAGGCAAACTGAATACTGGACAAAAATGAGGCAGCATCATGCTGTTCTTTTTAAGATGCCAAATGCTAAGGCAGCACTGTATGCAACCTTTTCTTGCAATCCCAGAATGCAATGTGCCAAAAAAGGTGGCTTTACACAGTCGAGTTAAGGCTGCTCATTCAGTGTAAAGGCAGTGTTGCTATTGTTAACTAAGCCAAAACAATTAGCAATCATTTTCAGTAATTAAAATAAAGAAAATAAAGAAATAACACAATACAAAATATAAATATCATGAATCACCCAAAATTAAAAAAAATAATAATAAACTTGTCCTGCTACAAAAATATATGAGTTAAAGCACTAACAATTAGTAAAAATGAAATAAAATTAATATAGTCATATTTAAATGACAGCAAAAACTAATACAAAAGCACATCATAAAATTACTAAGACTTAACTAAAGTTAAAGTTAAAAGTAAATAATAAACAAAACAGTTAAAAAATAAATAAAATAAATACATACATTTAAAATTAACATTAATAAAT
The DNA here is from genome assembly GCF_018340385.1 of Cyprinus carpio. Classification (NCBI taxonomy): domain Eukaryota; kingdom Metazoa; phylum Chordata; class Actinopteri; order Cypriniformes; family Cyprinidae; genus Cyprinus; species Cyprinus carpio. Next base: position 27,976,962 of record NC_056602.1, on the reverse strand, counting down.
ATAACTTTACAGGATGAAATAACAGAAAATAAATAGTGCCATTAAAAATATAAACAAATATTTTATTCAATATTTGTGTTCATTTATATTTATATTAAAGGGGTTGAACTGTTAGTTTAGCAACATCTGGATGTTCTATGTCTGTATGACAACATGGCACCACAACATCATGATATACCAGTGTGCTGATGTCATCCTAATACTGCCTGTGGCTTTTAAAACACCAAATAACAAGCCACAAAACAAGTGGCACATGTTAAGATCATGGGGTTTTTGCCGAAAGCAAATCCCACTCACAGTCAAAACCCAAAGTGCAGCCAGCCGCGTAAACATTATCCGTCTAATGCTCATTAGTGTGGATTTAGTTAAGCACAGGGATGCTTGCGTATTAAATTTCAGTTATGAAACATCCCCAAAACAATATATAATAGTCTCCAGGCTGTGCTAACTTTACAAACATACTGTAACTAGTTGCATTGTTAACCAGCTTACCCACTGCTGTAGAAACGGATGACAGAGAAATGTCACAGCTCCAGCGTAGACAGTCTTGCCAGTTGCATACAAGAAGATAAGTTAAGCGTCCAACCTATGATAATTATAACATTGCAGTGATTCAGAGGAGAGTCACCACCTCTTCTCCAGGCTCTGAATCAAAAGAAACCATTCTCTCCTCTTAAATATTCGCCCAGCATCTTCACTGAAATACATATTCTCTTTACTAGTAAATGGACCAGCTGGCGTACGTCCAGGTTGGATGGATATTTTTACATTGACCATTAGCAGTGGATATGGATCCTACAGTACCTACATGTGTAGAGCTCTTAGGCCACGTTTGGTTTGGATTAAAATGGATCACGATGGTTATTTCAGATCATTATGTACGGGATGTTCCTTTCTACAGCAGAATGTCAAGGTCTTTAAAGTACATTAGACATAACTGTTTAGCAGTCACAGTTAAAATCATCACCACCACACTATCATCAATATCAACATCACATCAAGATGATGATTTTGAGTACATGTATGTGATGTTCTTGTGGTTGCTGTTGATGATGATAAGGGTGTTGATTAAAGTGGCATGTCATCCATCAGTGTGAGATGCTTTATATGGAGGGCGAGTCTCTCTGCAGACAGACTCAAGTTTCAGCCGCATTAAAGGCAGAACTGCAGCCGCTCGTTTATCAGGCTTTACTGGACGGAATCTAATCTGAGCATGATGGAGTGATCCATCCACAACACACACACACACACACACACACACACTGATTGACCATCACGTCTCTGTTTCACATCAGCCGGGTTGCATTTACTCAGCTAATGCTCTTTAACTCTGCTTGTTCCATTAAGACCACAGTCATAATTATAGTGACGGTCTCCCACACAAAATCAACAGCACCAGAGAAAATATGCGGCCTCGACACGTGCTTTGCTTGTTTTGTGGTGGGAAAATATGTACAAGGAGCAAAACATAATCTAGAGTAATGCACTTCAAGCACAGACGGTTTAAAACAAGTATGATGGTGCTATGACGAACGTCTGAAGTGATTGTGAACCAGAAAAGCGAGAAAGAAAGGGTGTGTCGCGCTACATGAAGTCAGTCCTGAAGAGTGAGCGCGCCCTCTTCTGGCGGTTCTCTGAAACTGCGCACAGACCAACATTTACCTTTTATTTGTTACTTTGCCTGGACAGATGACGTATAATATTCATGCACAGCTGTGCGAGACACTTGCAAAATAAATAAATAAATAAAACCGTAAATAAAAAAGGGCAGTCAATAAGCTCTTTCATTTTATTTTAATTGTATTATTTATTTTATTATCTTATTTATGGCTACTTCTGTGTATTACTTCATAAATTCCTAATAATTCACCATCCTAAAATCCTAGTCAATATTTTCAAAATATATTCAGGAATATTACTGACTGACATGTAAGTGACCCAAAGAAAATGCATAATTTTCGTGCACAGCAGTGAACATGCAAGACACATGCAAAAAACAGAGCGCTTCCGTTTTACTTTGTTCATTTATATTATATTTTATGTTATGTTTTATTTTATTCATTTATTTTATTTTAATTACATTTTTATTATGTATTTGTATTCATTTATTTATGGCTACTTCTAAGTATGATTTCTTTCATTCAGAATTATTTGCTCCACACACCATCCTAAAATTCTAGTCAGTATATTCCAAAATATTTTTAGAAATGTTATTGACTCAAATGTAAGTGACCCAAATGAATACAACATCTCCAATTGATTTTTCCTTAAAGGGATAGTTCACTCAAAAATGAATTTTCTGTTATACTTTACTTATGCTTATGTCATTCTAAATCTGTGATCCTCTGTGGAACTCTAAAGCAGATTTACAGAGCTCTGAAAAGATCAAAAAGTGTGATAAAAGTACAGTAAGTGGGCAACATTTTAGTCCTCCAAAGTTATTCAATAGCTTTGTGTGATGAAGACCAAAAAAAAAAAAAAAAGTTCTCATAATCATTTCAAACAACATGACGATATATTTTCATTTTTAAGTGAATTATCCCTTTAAGTTGCTCCATGATGGCCACATACTTACAGAACTATACGAACCACTCTTTAAAAAATTACCTTCACTTATTTAATTAATGCCAGTTAACAAACCATTAAGCAAAATCATTACACAAATAAATTTAACATCTGTATTAATTATTTTTGTGATTAATAGAATCAATATGACTGATTTCCTATGATTTCACAGGTTTACAAACCAACAGCATAATTAAAGAAATGGAAATTAATGCAGTACTGAATATAAAATAATCATTTACTCACAGATGCTGACGCAGAGTCACTAACAATATTATTCAGGCCAGAATATTGAATAAATGAAGCAGCAGCTCCTTAATTCATCACATAAACTTCAGAGCACATGGGTCACGCTCTCTGTTTCTCAGGCCTGAACACATGCTCAGATTTACATGAAAACCTTCCTGTCCTGGACTCCTGTTTCTCCAGCGGTGGATTAATGCATTGGTCACACACTCGTGCTCATAGCGGACATCCAGAGGAGACACACCCTGTGTGTGACCAAAGGGCCGTATAGAAAAAGCAGAGCTTGAGGACTTTCCTTGCTCAGTCTCAAGGCTATGGATCAGTTTTCAACACGCTCTTTGCATCAGCAATGGAAGGAAGTCATTGGATCAGATGAATCTGTACAGGAAGAACAGCACCATCAGCAGGCTCACAGGCTCTTGGCAGAGACAGAAGATGTGTGCAGTAATATCCATGTGCTGCTGAATTAAATTATAGTAAAACTTATAGAGAGAAAAGTGGTACCATACTTTGAAATATATATACATACATACATAAATACATACCAGGGCACCATTTGTTTCCCATATCAGCATTTCATGGTAAATACATGCTACTGTAAGATAATTTTACAAATAATGTATTTGTAATAATAATTTTTATTATCATATTACCATACTACGTAATATTCACGCACAGCTGTGAACGTGGAAGACTCATGCAAAAAAGCAAACAACAAGCACTTTCTAACTAAAACTAATCAACAAATTAAAACTAACTAACCTGCTTTATTTCTTAACTGTCTAACTAACTGGCTTTATTTCCTAACAACTGACTAAATAGCTAACTTAAAAGCTAAACAACTAGCTTTATTTTCTAACTTACTAACTTACTAACCGCTTTATAACCATTTTGGTTTATTTCCTAACTAACTAACAAATAACTTTATTTCTTGACTAACCAATCTGTTTTATTTCTTAACTATCAACTAACTTAATACTAGCTTACTAGGTTTATTTCTTAACAAACAACTACTCTTCTTTTCCTAATAAACAACTTTTCTTAACTAACTAATGGTTTGTTGCCCAAAAGCAACAATAACCAAACAAACAAAAAAAACTAAACAACCTAACTAACTAACTAACTAACTAACTAACTAACTAACTTTTAGCAATATTTAACTTCTATTTGTTACACTGTAAAAAATGATTGTGATCTTAACAGTAAAAGACTGTAAAAATGCTACAGTAAAAACCTGTTAATTGGTTATCAGTAAGTTGTATATACGGTGAATAACTGTAATTACATTTAATGGCACGTTCAGTTTTTGGAAGTGAAAAAGAAAAAGTCAGCAGTGAAAAACTGTAATTTGACACTCCCAGAATTCCCTGCATGACACTTCGTATTTTATGGTTTTTCATTGAAATAACTATGTTTCTTCTTAGTTTTTTCTTATCAGTTGTGTACATCAGGGTTTTATCTTTCATCTAAACATTAAAAACATATTTCAGTATCATGTGTTCTAACATGATGGTGTTTAGTGTTTGCGTGAATGACACTGTGCACCTTATATATATATATATATTTTCCTTCTCAGTTTGTGGGAGTTAGTGATGAGCTTTGATTCATCATGTTACTTTCTCATCACCACCAGTTTTTGGTGGTTATTAGTGCATTACAATGGTTCAAAACAGATATTAGTACTTCAATATGTTGGTTTAAGAATATTAGATCATTTTATGAAATACTGTATTTTATTTTGAATTTAAGTTAAGTCTGTAAAACCTAAAATGTTGCTACCATATTTCTAACGGTGAAGTTCTGGCAACCACAGCTGCCGGTAAATGTCACAGATTTTTTTTTTACAGTGTACTTGACAAGGTCAGATGCGTAATATTCACGCACAGTTGTAAACATGGAAGATTCATGCAAAAAAGCAGACATCAAGCACTTTCTAACTAAAACTAATCAACAAACTAAAACTAACTAACCTGCTTTATTTCTTAACTGTCTAACTAATCGGCTTAATTTCCTAACAACTGACTAAATAGCTAACTAAAAAGCTAAACAACTAGCTTTATTTTCTAACTTACTAGCTTACTTACCTGCTTTATTTCTTAACTATACAACTAATCTGCTTTATTTCCTAACTAACAGCTAGCTAACAAGCTTTATTTTTCAACCAACTAATCTGCATTATTTCCTAACTACCCAATTTCTTTAATTTCCTAACTAACAAATAACTTTATTTCTTAACTAACCAATCTGCTTTAGTTCCTAAATAACTTTGTTTCTGAACTAATTGAACTAATTTTTCCCAAAATCAACAAAAGCAAAAAACTAAAAATAAACAAATCAACCAACCAACTAACTAATATGCTTTATTTCTTAACCAGCTAACTAACTAGCTGACTTTCTTCCGCTTCTCATTTCCTGCTGAGTTTTGCGCTCCAGCAGGTCCAGCTGTGTTTCATTGTGTTGGAATGAGGAGGGTGAGGGACTCCAGTCCTCCTAACAAACACCGTTTAAGGTCAAAACACACATACAAGCGTTTCACGGGTCACTACAACACTGCATGTCTTCCTGAAAGCATTACAGTTCTGAAAATAATAGACATAAACTGTATGGTAAATACAAACTGATTCATGGTGATTCTAGCTTGTTTGGAAAATCAACTGTTAAAGATGTAAAGAAGAGATGTACATTGACTACTAATTGTTAGTTGGCCATAGTAAATTGATGATAAATAGATAGATAGATAGATAGATAGATAGATAGATAGATAGATAGATAGATAGACAGACAGATAGATAGATAGATAGATAGATAGATAGATAGATAGATAGATAGATAGATAGATAGATAGATAGATAGATAGATAGATAGATAGACAGATAGAAAAAATCATCAACATGCTATGGCCACCTAACAATATATAACATAATAGACATAAATCACTGTCAAAAAGTGATTTGAGAAGAGCCAGATGGGTTAGATATGACTCTCTCTCTCTCGCTCTCGCTCTCTCCCTCTCTTGTGTTCTGCATCTGTTTTCCCTCCAGCTCCCCATCTCTTCATCAGTCTCTCATCCTCTCTGCACTCATCTGAGGACTCAGACTCTGCGGAACACTCCAGACTCTCTCTTCTAGTGACTAACTATCACTACAGGTAAGAGCTTTACTATTACTCTCCATAAACTAATGTTTTTTTTTTTATAACAGTGGAAAGGACAAAACGCTGGTGTCTTGACCCATTATCCAGGTTTGATATCAGATGCAGAGTCTGTAGAGAGTATATAACACTTTACAACAAGCTCCCATTTGTTAATGTTAATACATTAGCTAAACATAAATTAACAAAATAAAAATACTATTCTTTTTTTATTTGTTCATGTTAGCTCACAGTTCATGTTAGCTCACAGTGCATTAACTAATGTTTCCAGATACAACTTTTGATTTAATATTTGTTCATGTTAGCTCACAGTGCATTAACTAATGTTTCCAGATACAACTTTTGATTTAAAAAATAAATATATTTGTGAATGCTGAAATTGACATTAACAACTGTTTTAACTGGTAGTTCATGTTAGCTAATGTTAACCAACGAAACCCAATTGTAAACTGTTACAATGTAACATAAATCAGCCATAATTATGTGCATATTCTTCCATGACTTACAAAAACCAGCATGCAGCCATTTGTTTGTATTTTAAAAACAATGGCAAATGATCTTTTATCCAGTCAAAATGTATCTTCATATAAAATTAATTGAATTGAAACTGTGCTAATGCAATAAGTAAAAGCATGATGCATTTGTGAAGTTATTTGTGCATGTTTTAAAGTCTGCATGCATTAACACTGTCAGGATGCCGCTGGGAGGAGGAAACAAGTGTGGCTGCTGTAAGAAGACGGTGTATTTCGCAGAGGAGGTTCAGTGTGAAGGACAAAGCTTCCACAAGTCTTGCTTTCTGTGCAGTAAGTCACACACACACACACACACACACACACACACACACACAGCTGACCCAGACACATGCTCTGTATTCACAGCACCCGAGAATATGCACATCACAAAATGTGAACTAACGTGAGAGATAGAAGCAGATGTTCAAGATCAAGCGGGGAATCTATTAGAGACAGACACATATCAATACACACGTTCACCTGATACCTCCAGTGCTCTAATGGAGTATTTTAAGCAGAAAGGATGTGCATGTGAGCGTGAGATTCTCCGTGTGGAAATGGGTGGTGAGGGTTAGTCCTGCAGAGAGAGGGTGTTAACCGGAAAATGGAAAATTATTTATGCAGATGGTCATATATAGCATGGAAAATATATTGTTTTTGGACAAAACTGTCAGCTGTGAATGTGAAAGCATGATGCCAGCCCAGAACAAATTCTTATTTTTTTTTTATATAGTTTGTTCTTCTTTGGGCACAAATCTCCACAAATACTACCAGCAGATCTCATTTATTTCACATTTCAAAATCACATTTATTACATGAATTAAATTGCTTGCTTAACTGTATCAGTATATATCTAGTATTATAGTTTTAATTATTATTTTGAATTAGTTTTTATTTTTAAATTTTTTCATAGGCTATTTCTTTTCAATTTTACACAGAATTTTCTGAAAGTTCAGTCATTTTTGTTCATCTTTTTCTTCTTAAATATACCTATTTAGTTTTTTTTTTATTGATTTTATTTCAGTTTTAGTTATTGTACTACAGGAAGTTAAACAATGAAAATGAGATCAAAAATAATAAGTTTAAGTTTTGTATCTTTTATTTCTTTTATTATTTTATTTAAGTAACATTTTTTTTGTATGGTTTTAGTTTTAGTTAACTATAATCACCCTGAATTGTACACATCGATAATTAATAGTACTTTGTGCTAATGAATGAATGACAAAGTGTTCTTTTATTATCGAGATACCCGTTTTTATTAATATTTAGCTTTTTTTTATTTTCCATTTTATTGTTGTGTTGTCATTTTTGCTTTTCTTAAATATATTTATTGTCTTTTCATACATTTTGATTTCAGTTTTAGGATCAATATCAGTAGTTTCAAATAAAAAAGATCATTAGCAGTAGTTTGTGCTTCTGAACTAATGACAAAAGTGAGTTTGGAAATGAGACTGAGCAGCAAGAAAATCTTTCCTGTTTAACAGCATGTCCATATTAGGTGTTGCACAAAGAACATCCCGGTGGATTCGTCTGCCTTTTATGGCTGCACATCATCTGCATCTGACTGCAGATCTGTGGAACAAATGGATGTTTATGTGTAGATGACACTTGCAGACACACTTACATTGATGATGCACCAAATTCTCAAAGTTATTATGTCACCAAACAGTCGGGAGAGTGGATATGTTTAAAGTTGTGTTTTTAATACTTTTTTCCAGATGCTTCTCCAGAGAAAAAGTACTCAGCTGCATCCACTAGAGTTTCAGACAAGATCTCAACAGTCTCAAACTGTGCTCAGATTAGCAGAGACACAAATGTTTGCCTCAAAATTCAGATATCTCAATATGGACTCAAACATTTCTCCTCAAATTCCCTGTTACTTATGACACGACCAAACTGAGATGTACACATCCGTTTTATAGCTTGTATAATCAGTTATTGATTTTCAGGAGTCATGAACTGCATTTCTAATTTTATAATGTTTCCTGTACTGCAAATACAATATTAGTAAGATATTTACATTAAAAACTGTGATAATGCAGAAATAAAAGGCCATTTTACAGTTGCTGAGATTAACTAACCATGAAGTCCTGAAATATTAAAATCTGGATATACAGTACATCTTACTTTACCTGCAAACATATTAGCACACTAATGCAAAGAAGTATACTATATAGGAAATTTTGTTTTTTTGTGTGTGCGTGTGCAAAATGTCACTCTTTTAAAACCCAGCTCTTTATATAAAGTTGGATGTGTTTGTATGTACAGTATACTCGCATAAGGTGATACTGTATAGCAAATCTCATCTGCTCAATTGTTTGTATAGTTGAAAAATGTAAACTATATTATCACCCAGCTCTAATCTGCTAAATACAACTATCAAGTAACAAGATACTAAAACATTATGAACATTAACATCACGATTCTTTGTAAAGCTGCTTTGAAACAATAGTGTATTTGACTTGACTTGCTTCACTGAGACATTCACAGCTGAAAATAAACAGCCACTGCAAGTACAAATGAGTCATTTTGATAGTTTGGTTTCAATAAAAGCTGCTTGAATGAACAAAGAAATTTTTTATGGTACAACACATATGAAAAAGTATTAGGCTACATAACACACATTGCCGTAAATCAAGAGTGTCATGTTCCTTATAAAGTGATATAAATATTCACATATGTACATTCTCTATTTAGATGGAAATATAAGTTTATATAAAGTCCACATCTGTATATGTACATATATGGCATTATATGTAGCAACCCTGCATGTCAACAATATATATCTTATTCTATATGCAACTTGTACTGTATGTTGCAATCTGTATGTTAATTTTCTTGTAATAATTTTTAAATCTTTTTATTTATTATTTTAATACTTTTAGATTTGCATAACATCCACCTGTATTGACATGTTTTCATGTATATGACATAAACGTCCAAAAATGTATTACACATAAATAAACATACCTATATTTATGGGATAAAAATTTATGTTAATACATGAAATTATTCCAGTTAGTAGATTTCATATATGTTTTTACTTCATATTTCATTTAAGGAAATTTAATATGTTATCTACATAAATGACATTTGTGTATGGGAATGACCTCTTGTGTCTAAAGATCAGGGAGAATTAGATTTCTGTGATAATTAGACATCTGTAATATATGAAAAAGCAAGAATTGAAAACATTATCTACAAAGCAAACTGTCTAATGCATAGCAGTGTATTGATTATGCATGTGCATCTGTGTTGACTGCAGTGGTGTGCAGAAAGAATCTGGACAGCACAACAGTCGCTGTGCATCAGGATGAGATCTACTGCAAGTCCTGCTATGGCAAGAAATACGGCCCAAAAGGCTATGGCTTCGGTGGAGGAGCGGGAACCCTCAGCATGGACACGGGCGAAGCTCTGGGAATCAAACCGTCCGGGTTAGTAGGATGTTTTCATTTGCATTGTGTCTTTACCAGTGTGCATTAAAGTAGCCGGTTTGCTTTTGTCACACAGACAAACATCTCATCGTGCAACCAACAACCCCAACCCATCAAAGTTTGCGCAGAAGCTCGGTGGTTCGGACGTTTGCCCTCGCTGTGGAAGCGCCGTGTATGCGGCAGAGAAGGTGGTTGGAGGGGGGAACGTAAGTTTGTTTTTCTTGACTAGACTTGTGAACTTTGCCCCGGGCTTATTGCCTTACCAAACTGGTTAACCCTACTATGTATTAATTTAACTGATTGTTTTGGCTTGGTTGCCAAATAGTCTCATTATCGACTACTAAAAACAATGCAATGCAAACATAATACCAACGTGTCCTCACCTGCCGTCATATGAAAGCCAAGTAATGCTGCAAACTGACAAATAATTTCCAATCCCAACACGTCTGATGTTTTATATACTGCCAAAGAGCATGCCATTACAATAAAAATAAACTAAATAACCGTGACAAATGACATTTCGGGGCATCACTTTTCATCTCCTTTAGTCTTGGCATAAGAGCTGCTTCAGATGTGCAAAGTGTGGAAAGAGCCTGGAGTCCACAACTCTAGCAGATAAAGACGGAGAGATTTACTGTAAAGGTCAGTATCAAATATCATGCATACAGGTGTGTATGTTTGTTCAATATTAAGATATTCAGGATTTGTTCAGAAATAGGCAGAAATATAAACAATAAAGAACATTTACATCTATATTAATAAAATATTAAATTAATTTAATGTGTATTTATATTTAGATCATTTAGATTTAGAATAACATTATTTTAATATTATAATATTACTGTATATATGATATTTATAATATTTATATAATAATATATCTAATAACATTTCTATATTAACAGAATATTTAAACTTATGTTGATAATAATATTTATTTAATGTCTCTATATAATTTATATTCATAATAACATTTTAATATCATAAAAATTTAATATTATATTTAATATTTATATTTTTAATATAATTTCTATTATAACAGAATATTTACGAATACTGTTATTTATTTAATCTGTATTTATATTTATAATAACACTATTTATTTTATTATTTATATTTAATATTATGCTTAATATTCATACAATTTTTTAAATGTATAAAATGTTAGTATATTATAAAAAATAATTTATCATTAACATATATAATACATTTTTATTATGTTATATAATAACATTATTGGTGTATATAAATATATATATATATATATAATATATATATATATATATATATATATATATATATATATATATATATATATATTGGTAGTTAAAAAAACATAATTTATTTTATTATTATTTCTATTTATTTAGGGTGCTATGCTAAAAACTTTGGACCGAAGGGCTTTGGCTTTGGTCAGGGAGCTGGTGCTCTGGCTCACGCTCAGTAGAAATACAGCTGACGTCGGTGAACCCAGAAGGACAGACTGGTCACTTTCATGAGAAACATGTTTGATAAATGTTATACACACACATATGAGTGCCTAATTTGGTGTTCGGTTTATACTAAATTCAATAAACAGTTTTATTGTGAAATCCAAATATTATTATCAACTGACATTTTTGCAATAATAAAACTGGGTTACTTTTACGTGTACTGGGATTTAGTATTTTTTATTTGAGTATTTTCTGGATTATGCTATGATAACTTACAATGCAAGAATGCAATTATAATTTGAACAAATACGACTCAAAGAAATGTTTTTAAACAGACACGGTTTGAAAGCGGCATTGAATGCACTCTCAGATGACTGGCTTGTTTTGTCCATGACATCACACACACATGATGAGAACAAAGCGTGTTTATGTCTCTGAGCCTGTCACAGGCCTGATCTAATGAGACCACAGACAGACTCACACCATCACAGAGAGCGTAACGCTTTCATCTAAAGACTAAAGACTAACAAACTCAGAATTAAACAATGAAAACAAATAAACAAAACTGGTCTCAGAGCAGCTGCTGGAGAAAACAGAAGGCTATTCCCACCATCATCAATGAAATATCTGCCAGAAGCAAAAACACAAGCTATGCTAAGAATTCAAGTTTATGCCAAGTGAATCAATACAATATGCAGAAATACACATCACATAGCAATTAACATTTCAAATAGAAGTATGTTTTTGAGTCAAGGTCACATTACCTCACTACTGTATGTAGCATGTTTAATTTAGTGAGTTTATAATCTTTGAGCATTTAATACTACATTCATATACAGGTGCTGGTGATATAATTAGAATATCATCAAAAAGTTGATTTATTTCACTAATTCCATACAAAAAGTGAAACTTGTATATTATATTCATTCATTAAACACAGACTGATATATTTCAAATGTTTATTTATTTGAATTTTGATGTTTATAACTGACAACTAAGGAAAATCCCAAATTCAGTATCTCTATTGAATATTGTGAATAGGTTTAATATTGAAGACACCTGGTGCCACACTCTAATCAGCTAATTAACTCAAAACACCTGCAAAGGCCTTTAAATGGTCTCTCAGTCTAGTTCTGTAGGCTACACAATCATGGGGAAGACTGCTGACTTGACAGTTGTCCAAAAGACGATCATTGACACCTTGCACAAGGAGGGCAAGACACAAAAGGTCATTGCAAAAGAGGCTGGCTGTTCATAGAGCTCTGTGTCCAAGCACATTAATAGAGAGGCGAAGGGAAGGAAAAGATGTGGTAGAAAATAGTGTACAAGCAATAGGGATAACCGCACCCTGGAGAGGATTGTGAAACAAAACCAATTCAAAAATGTGGGGGAGATTCACAAAGACTGGACTGCAGCTGGAGTCAGTGCTTCAAGAATCACAACGCATAGACGTATGCAAGACATGGGTTTCAGCTGTCGCATTCCTTGTATCAAGCAACTCTTGAACAACAGACAGTGTCAGAAGCGTCTCGCCTGGGCTAAAGACAAAAAGGACTGGACTGCTGCTGAGTGGTCCAAAGTTATGTTCTCTGATGAAAGTAAATTTTGCATTTCCTTTGGAAATCAGGGTCCTAGTCGAGTCTGGAGGAAGAGAGGAGAGGCACACAATCCACGTTGCTTGAGGTCCAGTGTAAAGTTACCACAGTCAGTGATGGTTTGGGGTGCCATGTCATCTGCTGGTGTTGGTCCACTGTGTTTTCTGAGGTCCAAGGTCAACACAGCCGTATTCCAGGAAGTTTTAGACACTTCATGCTTCCCGCTGCTGACCAACTTTATGGAGATGCAGATTTCATTTTCCAACAGGACCATGGTATCCCTGTTCTTAATTAGCCAGCAAACTCGCCTGACCCTAACCCCATAGAAAATCTATGGGGTATTGTGAAGAGGAAGATATGCCAGACCCAAGAATGCAGAAGAGCTGAAGGCCACTATCAGAGCAACCTGGGCTCTCATAACACCTGAGCAGTGCCTCAGACTGATCAAATCCATGCCACGCCACATTGCTGCAGTAATTCAGGCAAAAGGAGCCCCAACTAAGTATTGAGTGCTGTACATGCTCATACTTTTCATGTTCATACTTTTCAGTTGGCCAAGATTTCTAAAAATCCTTTCTTTGTATTGGACTTAAGTAATATTCAAATTTTCTGAGATACTGAATTTGGGATTTTCCTTAGTTGTCAGTTATAATCATCAAAATTAAATATAATGTACCAGTCTGTGTGTAATGAATGAATATAATATACAAGTTTCACTTTTTGAATGGAATTAGTGAAATAAATCAACTTTTTGATGATATTCTAATTATATGACCAGCACCTGTATGTGACCCTGGAATTCTGAAAAGCTGGATAAATAAGCTTTCCATTAATGTATGGTTTGTTAGGATCGGACAATATTTGGCTGAGATACAACTATTTGAATTTCTGGAATCTGAGGGTGCAAAAAAATCTAAATATTGAGAAAATCGCCTTTAGAGTTGTCCAAATGAAGTTCTTAGCAATGCATTTTAGTAATCAAAAATGAAGTTTTAATGAAATTTAAAAATATCTTCATGGAACATGATCTTTACTTAATATGGTAATGATTTTGGCATAAAAGAAAAATCAATCATTTTGACCCATACAATGTATTTTTGGCTAGTGCTACAAATATACCCCAGCGACTTAAGACTGGTTTTGTGTTCCAGGGTCACATATTATTTAATGTAAAAAATGTCAACTTTTGGAAGTTTGATTTAATAATGAGTCAAAGAGACATGTTTAAATGAATTGAGCTTAATTGAACATTAAATGCAACCATTATTTCTCACTGAGGAAGTATAAAACTACCACCACTCTCTACACACAGAAAGACTAGCATGAGTCTGGCCTGTGTTTTTACAAGTGCTCAACAGTTTATAAAAAGCAGGTGATAATTGGCTGTCTGGACGTCTGAATTTTTAACAGAAGAATGATTCTATCAAACGCAAATCATAACACACTGAAACTACTTCACACACGTAAAGATGTGATTTTTAAAAAAAAAAGTCACATTTCTTCAGGTGCAAAACTGATATATTTTCTTGTCCTTTAAAATAAAAATATATACATATCTATTGTACATTTTATACAAATATATTATAAATATTACACATAATATTTGATACATTTCTATTGTACATTTTATACTTTTATACAAATAACTACATTATTTGAAAATTAATAAACATTACTTATGTACGTTTAGCAGAAAATCTGCTAAAAGGTCATTTATAAAGAGCCTATAATACATACAAAATACATATGTTTATTTTTTCATATTTCTAAAAAGGTATTCTTAAATCAACATCAATATCTTATACCCCATATAATGTGACAACATGCCTCACCATCAAAAGGTAATCAAACAGTATCAGTGTTTTTTTTTTTTTTTGCTGGTCACCGTTAAATGGAAATGATCAATAATTTCTGTAGCCAATACTTTAAGGTTTTTTGCATATACAAAAACTGACTGATAAATAAACCCACCCTGGAAAAAGTGTGACAACTAGCCCAGGTCTTCAACACACATAAAAGCCATGACAAAAAAAAATTCTCTATAGGCAAAAAATAACACGAGCACATATTAAATACCAACATTCAATATCAACAGCAGCTCTAAATACGGTCCGATCATGACCGACATGCATCATCTATAATCCTGGGTTTCCACATCAGCCAAGAACCAAATCCAGCAGAGCCCATCATGAGAGTAAACAGGACAGGTGTTACCCGCAGACTGACCCTTCTAGAGCTCTCTACAGCTAGCCATGTGGGAAGCCCTTTTGACACAATAACAGCATCTGAGTCATATTACAATACCTGCATGATGGAAGATCTTATATTATATGTCTCTCAGAAAGCAGGTCCTGGAAATGATGCTCGAGTCGACATGCAGTTAAGGGAAAGCAATGCCAAAATACACATCGACACACCCACACAAATATAATACAGTCAAGAAATGGCATTGTTCGAATGCTTTCTGCAACCAGAGAGAGTTTGGTAACATGGTTACAGAGACAAAAACAAGCAAGAATGCAAATTCAGTGAATATTTTATCACTTATAATGGAAATCTATGTGGCAAGACACTCTATTTTGAAAGTACAGCTTTAAGACTTCAACCAGGCCTGATAAAGCGGGTAATCTCTCTGACTGTGATACCTGGAAGGATGTTGTATAACTGCAAAGAACACCTGGAGAAAGCCAGCAAAACCTAAGCACAGATAAAAGCATTGCATGCATGCATTTATCTCGAGACATCAAAATAGCTTTTAGTATCTCACAAACACCAGAGTGGCGTTAACAGCTGTCTAACTGCTCTATGTTTAGCTATGCCAACCTATGGGCAACTTTGCATTCCCTTCATAATCTCTCACAGAGATTATTGCTGTCTACAGTTAATATTTTAATCAGATGCAGGGTCAAACACAGAGCATGGTTCCACTGATACAGCAAATCAATGTGACAGAATAATACAAAAAAAGAAAAATAATAATCTAAAAAAATCTAATCTCAAAAATGATGATACAAGGCAAAACCCATCCCTTAAGCAAATTGTTACTGATAAAACAGACTTGTTTGTGAGATGTTGCTCTTTTATAGCTTAAGACTTCATTTAATTCTCAATTTATTTTCATAAAATTTCAGATGTTTCTTCTAAAATTCTAAAACAGTAGTTATCATACAATACGTCTGTGGCTATAAAAGCAATATAGAAAGCAGATAATTTGATTTTAGGAGAATTTAATGAGATATGTTTCAAATATCTGGCATTTGATTGCAGACTTTGGATTCTTGGCCAGTTTGAGACATCGTTGAGATCTCTTCCAAAACATTCAGGGCTTTTTCTCAGGAGAAATGTCCCAGAAGCAGCAGATTTAATGTGTTTAAAATTATTATATAAATGCAAAAATGATTATAAAACAAGGCAAAACTGATACCCACGAAGTAAAGTTTATCCCTAAAGTCAACTATTCGATAGATTATGAAGTATAATGTTCATCTTCTGAGAAACCCAAGGAAGATTTTAATGCGCAAAGATTTCTCTTTTATACCTCATGATACTTCATTTATTTCTCAGTTATGCTTCATTTAAATGTCAACTTCCTTTTACAAATGAGATCAAAATTTATCACACAGTAAATTTGGAGCTATACACTGTAAAAAAAATGTTTTCAAAAGGAAGAAAAAAGATTATTGAAGCATGTTTTACAAGAAATACTATTTCTGTCTTTTATCTCAGAATTTAATGTTTAATAAAGTGTGTTACTTGTAATTTATTTGTAATTATTTATGAAAAGTACTCATTTCTGAGTGAAAACTGTGTAGAATTTACTTTGTAACAATTTTCACTTGCTAATAATTTAAATTTTACAGACAATAAATAAATAGCACACTGAAAAAAATGTTTCATTCATCCAACAAAGTTATTAATTTTATTTTTAAGTAAAAAAATATAGATGTGAATCATTACCCTAAATTTTTCAGTGAAGGTAACACGCTGAAGTAAAACATGAAACTTTTAATGTAGAAAAAATACTGAAATCATAATGTAAAACACAGCCCAATTAACTTTTTTTATTTACAAATTATTTGTACAGTGTAGAGGCTTTTTCCAAAGAGTAACGTCTGAGAAACTTAATGTTTTTTTAAGGAACTTATGAATTCAACTGATACACATGAAGTAAAGCTGATCCCTAAAGCAAATTGGAAGACTTTGTTGAGATCTCTTCCAAAACCCATGAATTACTAGAGGCTTTTTCTCAGGAGAAGATTTGCTCTCAGTGCTGACTCAGAGAAACAGTAGAGATATTAAGATACCTCAATGTGGGCATGTTAAAAAGATCCATGGAAATTTCTTTAAATGAAACAGTTTTATCTTCTAGTAAGCTAAATTAGGTTGTGAGACAGGCCGAAGCATCATGAGGAACCACAGTCCACAGCTGTCTAACGGGCTGATAAGGCCTATCAACAACAGCCCTCCACAAGTGCTGGATAAAAGCTTTATGTGTGTGTGTGTGTGTGTGTGTGTGTGTGTGTGTGTGTGTGTGTGTGTGTGTGCTAATAATATCATCCAGTAACAGGCCGAGGATGAACAATAAGAGGGTGTCTTAAAAAAGAGAGGCATTGTTCTAGAGCATCACTTCTCTGCCCATCTGAGCACCGCAAGGTAAGTTCATTCAGTTTGCTTCCATGTTAAGAAAAGTTAGCCTGCATTGCATTTTTTTTTCCATTTCTAAATAAAAAAATAAAAATACAAAATCTGAATACTGCATGGACATTTCCTTCTGAATATCTGTTAATATGGCCAAATGTGTCACCAAATGTTCAATATTACTGTCATTAAATGTAATAGTTCAAGGAACTGTCATTGGAAAAACCCATATTGCTCAACTTATAAAGAGAGATGTCAATACATGTGGTGAATATTACTCTTTCCTTTAATTAATTAATTTTATTTACAAAACTGCTTTATGATTTATAATCTTTCTCCGTCGCTCAAATCACTTTGATTATATCTCTCAGATCATTTAATTAAAAAAGAACCCCATTATCTAGCTGATTCAAACTTTTACTTTTGGCCTTCCAGTACGGAGCTGCATAAAACATCAATTTATATTGCAGAAACCCAAAACATCACAAAAACATTACTTTGGAAACCACCTTTGACGTTCAGTTATAAATAAACCTATCTAGTTACAGATTTATGATGATATGCGCTTCCATTTTATTGCGTAATTTACCATATTTGTTTTTGTAAGTGCTCTAGACCGGTTTAACATCATCAAGCGGAAACTTGGGCTGGGTTAAAGCCTCTGAAGCTCTGGTGCGGGTCTATTTATGGTACATTGCAAGTGGATATGGGCTGGAGAAAGCTGGGATTGTTATCTGTGCGGCATAGTTACCATGCCAAAACCACAGCGCCATGATAGGCTTCTGCCAACACCTTTTTTCCTATGGGTCCACTTCATCTGTGTGTGTGCAGCCGCTGTCAGGACTTTGAAGTGTTTAACAGATGCAGAGCAGACGCCAAATCAATCAATTAGCAGCAGTTCATTTATTTTAAAAAGCAACACCTGAGTGGTCGACATATCATTACTGCAATGATTTCAAGAGTCAAATACGTGAGAGTACTGCTGTTAGAGTAAACAGAGGTATAATGGCATCTGATTAGCACGTCTGAATCTGGAAAAGCTGTCTGATACTTGAGCCCCTTGAAGATCCTCCCAATGGTCCTGCCCTTTGGAAACAAATGCCTTTATTTTTATCTCCTAGGTTGAATC
Organism: Cyprinus carpio; assembly: GCF_018340385.1. Classification (NCBI taxonomy): domain Eukaryota; kingdom Metazoa; phylum Chordata; class Actinopteri; order Cypriniformes; family Cyprinidae; genus Cyprinus; species Cyprinus carpio. Next base: position 27,958,260 of record NC_056602.1, on the reverse strand, counting down.
ACCATTGTAAAGATGCCCGAGTGAGTATATTGTGTCTCTGCTTTCTGTTGTTCGTCATCTTAGACGTCTTACGGCTCTCTTGACAAATGTGCTCTATTCTTGGATTTACCGGCTGTGTTGTCTTTACTCAAGGCCTCAGAAATAATGAAGGCTGATTAGGAGTCTGTGAATACAATGGAGCGCAAAAATCTGGGACCACAGTGAAACTCTGAGAAAGAAAATTAATTTGTTAAAAAATAATTAATGTTTTGCTTCTTGCTTCTCAATTTATGCCAAATAACTCGGACAATCAGGTTTTGTTCATGTCATCTTAAGTAATTAAAAAGAGGTACAAAAACTGCAACAACAACAACAGCAATTGTGTAGGATTTCAAACTTTCACTCAAAAACTGCTAGTGAATTTAACAAATAATATATAGAAAATAAAGAAATGCAGTCACACTTTGAATTTGACATGACATTTTTAAGTAGAAAGACTGAAATGGTAAAACATACTTAAATTAGACAAATAATTAAATTTTCATTAATAATTATATTATTATTACACTCTAATAATCTTTAATTTATTTGTAACGTTGAAAGTTTATTTACAGTGTATCAAATTCTTTTCAATCCAATTACTTTATTATCAAAATCACTATAATATTATTAAAAAAATTATTAATTTGAGGAATGCTAAATAATAGCATTTTCTTGTGGTCTTAGACCTTTGGACATCATTGTATGCCTTAAAACTATAAGCTTTGTTATTAATAAGAATCATATTTTATGATCTAATTGTGTGTTTTTATTCTTTTAAAAACAATATTCTAAACTGAAACCGTAACAAATCATATTTTGATGTGAGAATGATAGTATATGACTGCATAAATAATGTTTGCTCTGTATAACCAATGCTTATTTTAAATTTGACAGAAAAAGTCCAAGATCTCTGCATCTCGCAAGCTGATGCTTAAGGTACAACTGCATCTGCAAAAATTTTAATAATTTTCTTAAAATAACATAGGTAGTGTTTCCTGTACAAAATTGCACATTTGTAGAGTGTTTTGGGGGGTGGGGGTTTGCTCAAAAATTTTTAATAATGCTTTATTAACCCCCCCCCCCCACACACACACACACACACTTTACAAATGTGTAAAAAAAAATATGTAAATAAATAAAATGTGTAAATTAAATATTTAGCAAGCATAACAAATAAAGAATAAAGAAAGTGCATTAAAAAGCTTATTATATTGATTTATTTCTAGCATATATTAGATGTTAAAGTGTGCATGCCTGTGTGTTCATCAGAGTCTTATGGTAGCTAAAGCAAAGGATGAGTTAGAGCAGGAGCTGGTAGATAAAGAGGCAGAGAAGGACAGATATCTGGCTGAGAAAGCTCCTCCGCTACAGACGAGTGGCATGTCTTTCGCTGAGCTTCAGGTACATCATCCACAACACATCATAAAACACTCTCATACTACTGATAATAATATAAATAAATTCCTTACAAAAAGTACCATGATATTACCAAAAATTATAACATGGAAAACCATGTTTTTGGAAACCCAAAAGTGCTATTTAAAAACCACGAATATTGTAAACAAACAATAATATTGTTCTGTATATATAAACTCATACTCTTTCACCATCAGCAGAAACAGCTGCAGGAATGTAAACACTATATTTGTTTTCTCTATCAGGAGCTGTGTCAGGAACTACACGCTAAAATTGACGTGGTGGACGAGGAGCGCTACGATATCGAGGCTAAAGTGCTTCACAACACAAGAGAAGTAAAGAAACAGTGTAGCTCTTTAACAACACACCACGTCTGTAGGAAAATGAAATGTCTTTTTGACCATTCACAATTACAGCAACTCCCTGAACCAGACTTAAAATTACACGTTTCCAGTATTAATTTGTCAGTACATCCTAAAACCAAAAACACTATCCAACATATTTACTAAATCAGAAGCGATGTAATATATCACAGAGCACAACAGTGAGTGCCTACTGATTCAACCTTGGTTGTAGAAGCTTTTTTCTCCTTTTATTTTCTCTGTAGAATTAAAAAATAAATAAATCCAACATTCTGAGATTAATCACAACAAAAAAAAATTTAGCTTAAAAATATGAAAATAAACAACAACAGAAAATTTTATGAAAAACTGAAGAAAAAAATAATTAATAATAATAATAATAATAAAAATAAAAATTATAATAAAAATGAAGCATTGCAAATGCCTTTGCTGGCTAAAAAAAAAACTATTGTGACAATTTTTATTGTGTTTTGGATCTTTCATTATACAAAATAATGCTGTAATGTTAATCAGGTAGAAATGTGGTATTGTATAAGAAGATTACATCTTATTCATCCAGGAACCAAATTGCTCAGTAACTACTAGCGAATGATGAAACTTTTAAACAAACCTGTTGCAGATCAAGGACCTGAACATCAAAGTCCTGGACCTGAGAGGCAAATTCAAGCGACCCACTCTGAGGAGAGTCCGAGTCTCTGCTGACGCCATCCTGCGCTCTCTGCTGGGCTCCAAACACAAGGTGTCCATGGACCTGAGAGCAAACCTCAAGTCCGTCAAGAAGGAAGACACCGAGAAGGTGTGCTGGGGGTCAATGGCATCCATTGTGGCTGAAATGAAAGTGTTAAACGTTACTCACACCTGTACAGTATTATGACATATTTCTGTTCTGCATTTGTGTTTGTTGTAGGAAAAGACAGTGGAGGTTAGTGACTGGAGGAAAAATGTGGAGGCCATGTCTGGAATGGAAGGAAGGAAGAAAATGTTTGATGCGGCACAGTAAACGAGTGAACGCAATCAACATCTGCAAACATGCGAGTGTGTATAAGAGAACCTAATGTTGACATGAAGTTACATTTATAGGAATGGATACATATTTATAAAATACCAAGTGATTTGTCAGCGTGTCCAATAAATGCGTCAAATTAAAAGCCCCGTGATGAAATTGCCAGAAAGGGTTGAACTTCATGTGAAAAGTGTCATCAACATCATCCTGTAAATAAATTGTGTAATTTGCTGATATCATGATTTATCATTTCATGTGAATGTTTTTAATGGACAAATGTTTGGTGAGACTAAAGCCGAGGAGAAAATGTATTCTTGTATGAACCCTTTCTGCTTTATAAAATGATTCATCCTGACTTATATAGGTGTGTCTTTACAGGAAAACAGGTTGTGCTGATAAGACCAAAGTGACTATTTCATTGGTTTCGCTGCATATTTCTATGTGTTAATAATTGATTTAATTGCATACACTCAAACAAAGAAGGGATTGTATTTTCTCAATATTTAATAGAGTCTAATTTCATCTTGAATACGAGTAGAGATGAAGACCATCAGTAAAATCCTAGCTCCTACACTTACCAGCTGCTAGAGGGCAGTATTTATCTGCTAGAACTTGTATTAAAATAAACAGTCTATATTTATTTACTTAAACACTATTTGATCTATATTTATCTAATAGTTTTCCTGTAGCGCAAACAGTACAGAATGGTGCCAGTAAACACAAGATCATGGGTTTGATTCCCAGGAGAAACAAGAACTTATTAAAGGTAAATGGGTAACTTGAACGCAATTTAAGTCTCTTTGGATAAAAGCATGTGTCAAATGCATGTACCATGTACTTTAATGTACTAATCATCAATGATCATTAGTAGTAAGGGCTGTGTGCTGAGCCCATTCCTCTACTCCCTCTACACCCACGACTGCAAGCCTGTGCATGGATCAAACTCCATCATTAAGTTTGCAGACGACACCACGGTGATTGGCCGGCATCAGTGACAACGATGAGACTGCCTACAGGGAGGAGGTTCAGCACCTGGCCACATGTGCGCTGACAATAAAACACCAGTAAAACAAAGGAGCTCATTGTGGATTCAGGAAGCTCGGAAGAAAGCACGCATGACCCCATCCACATTAATTGTTGTTTGAGTGTCTCCATCAAGTTCCTGGGAACCACCATCACGGAGGACCTGTCCTGGAACACAAACACCTCCAGCCTGGTCAAGAAATGCTCAAGAACACTGAAGAAGACCAGCTGTCTTCAGCCATAGTGGGTGAACTTTTACCGGTGTGCGATCATTGACCAGCTGATCATCACAGTATGGGAACTGCACGGTGCTGAAAAGGACTGCAGAGGGTGGTGAAAACTGCCCAACGCATCACAGGAACACCACTTCCTGCTATTGAGGACATCCAGAGGAACGCTGTCTTAGCTCGCAGCATTCTTAGGAAACTCACCCTGACCATGTTCCTGCCTTCCGGGAGGCGCTGGAGCCTCCGGACAAGGACCAGCAGATCCAGGAACAGCTTTTTCCCTACAGCTTTCTCCTTGCTGAACTCTGCCCTCTGCCACCCCCCACACCATACACACAGACTCCTCCCCCACTTCATCACTTCTGACTGATTTTTTATTTATTTATTTACAACAGCAAAAACAGAAAACCTGCTATTACTTGCACTACTGTCTGTTCATCCAGGAACACTGAATAACCCATTTGCACACTGAAATATTGCACTTTAACGGCAATAGTGTAAATTGTTCATCATCTTAAAGTGTACATACACTTCACATATTTCATCTGTATAATATGTTCAAATGACATCTACATATCATGCTGATAGTATTTAAAATCTGTAAATTTTGTCCATAACTGTATAGTTATTGTACATATTGTAGAACCTTGTATATTCTGTACTTTTTATGAAGCGAAGATGCTAACTGCATTTCGTTGCCTTGTACCTTACATGTGCAGTGACAATAAAGTTGAATCTAATCTAATCTAATCTAATAGAAGCTGAAATGTAGTATATTTATTATTATGATGGAAATTATGTTTATGAAGCGACGGCTTCTAATACCCTTAGAAATGTTCAAATTATGACCAAACATGGTTTCACGGTTTAATATATATAATAAAAGTTGAAAATAAAAGATCATTCTTTTTTAATCTCTAAAGAAGTTATATAAAACAACTCAACTATAGTGGAAATTGCCCAGTTTGAAGAAACTGTGGAGAGCTTTTATTCTTAGGAGTGCATTGAAAATAAATAATTGACAGTGATCTTTAGAAAGCTTGTTAATAAGTCATACTTGAAACTGAAAAACTGCATAAAAAGCAAGGCAAAAGCCATTCATCCAAAACCTGTCCAAACACATAACCAGCTGTAGAAGAACAACAAAACCAGTCACTAAAGGCCAAACACCGCTCACTGTCCATGACATACACACGAGGTCACAAGTGTCGAAAAGGTGAAACATGAAAGATCTGCCTTTGTGTCCCTCACATTACCTCTGCATTCACTAGAACATAATGAAGTTTTACTCTAGTGCTGGATTAACTGTCTGAATAGCGTTTCCAACCCAGTACAGTTCTGCATTCATTGTGCTAAGTTTCTTCATTCATCTTTCTTTTATCCAACGACATAGCAAATAGCATGTTTTAAGTGCAGGTCAGTTAAATAGTGTTTCTTCTTGAATGAGCAAGTGAGGGCAGGAAGACTCTCTATCAGCTTAACAGCTCTTAAGAGTAATGTTATCTCATTTTTAGAATGTATGTAATTTATAATATATTGTATATCTTATAATACTATGTTCTAGTGTCTTATTGGGATTGCGGATTGCAATTACATATATTTTTTTTAAGTATTAATCTTTTTGTGATAAAATAATTTCTAATAGAGGTATTTCTCAGGAATGGAAGTAAATATATCAAAAATCTGTTCAGTCATTTCTGTGCGTCTCGGTCCAAAGATTACAATATAATACAAAATACTATTTCAAAAAAACTACAAGAAGTAGCGAAAAAAACTGATTTTAAATTACTACAAAAATACCGCCAGAATTGACAAAACCCAAGGAATGAAAGGACATAAAAATAACAAAATATAAAAAAAGTTTTGAAAAATCATTACAAAAATATGACAATATTAAAAGTTTCTGCAATAATTCCATAAGCACTATGCAAGAAACACAAAATCCCTATATAACTACAGATATTCAAACTTCTGATTTACCTCCAGGACATGGTGTTGATGATCCCTACCAATTTTTGTGCAATTATGTCATATGGACCAGAAGATATTGCAATATATGTCAAATTTCAAAATGGCGGACACATGGTTCAGCCAATCCTGGAAAAATTGATATCCCCAGATTCGGCATGACCCAAGGAATCCATAGACTCCATAGGAATCCTTAGAATCCATAGGAATTCAAAGATCATAATTTTGTGATTAACTGTTCAAAAGTTATAAGCCAAAATAGCATTTTTTCATATCTGATGATCCATAGGTGGCGCTGTTCCCAACTTTAGCATGTAGCCTCATACCATGCTGTTGATGAAGTGTATCAAGTTTCGTTTTGATTGATCAAAATGTGGCCAAGATACAGCCTCTGAACCAATTTTGGGTCAACCTCGGTTAAGCTCACAGCATCATAATTTTTTATTTTATTTTTTTTTCACCAGAAGGTCAAAAAAATGCCGTTCAGTCATGTCTATGTGGCTCAGTCCAAAGATTATCTCTGTCAAGTTTCGGAAAAATTGGACAAAATTTGAAGGAGCTGTAGCGAAAAAATGAAAAAACTGTCCTTTTCAACTGTACTTTACTGTAATGGGTGGAGACTTAATGTAAGATATTCAATGTGATCAGCATGAGGAGAGTAATCAGGTGTACTACGTTTCATTTTGAGTCAGATCACTTTTTTGAGTCAGATGTAAGTCAGATCACCATTCGTGGTCATCACTACAAGTATGCCAATTTTCATCATTTTCCTTTATATTCCATTCATAGAGCTGTCACAGACTCCCATTGGACGAGAAGAAGCAGCAGTACAGATACAATAGGGGCTTGGCCCCTAATAATAATACATGTGCAGAAGTCTGGCTACATACAGTACATACAAACTATTGTTTACTGAGACTGAACAGCTTCTAACTTTCTGAAACTAATAAGAGAGCCAGTGAGATAATAAAGAGTAGAGATTCTCCAGCAGGTCACACTTGTCACATTAGTTACTCACTGAACTCTCATTGTGTTAAAATTCTCACCTGCGGGGTTTGACATCCTGTGACCCTTCAAACAGGCACAGGAAATGAGCCACAGGTCAAGTCAAAGTGATTGAACGTTTACAAGCTCTGCCTAGACAGATTTCTGCTTAATTGTCTACAATAACTAGAATTACTAGACATTTTTACGATGATCTAGACAGATGCAACTCTTCACAGATGTGAAAGGCCTTGGTGCATGAATTTCAGAAAAAGTATGTACTGTATCAATACATTTACAGTTGTGTAAATGTATATATGCAATACAGTATACTGTATTGCCAATTGCAAGGATGAGTAATTAAAGCAATAGTTTATTAAAAAATAAAGATTAGCTGCAAATATACTCTCCCTAAGGCCATCCAAGATGTAGATAAGTTTGTTTCTTCATCAGATTTGAAGAAATGTAACGTTACATCGCTTTCTTACCAGTGGATCTTCTGCAGTGAATGGGTGCCGTCAGAAAATCCAAATGATGGATTTGTTTCTTACAAACACACAAATCTTTTCACTTCACAAGACATTAATTGATTGACTGGTGTGAATTACTTGTGGATTATTGTGATGTTTTATCAGCTGTTTGGACTCTCATTCTGACGGCACCCATTCACTGCAGAGCATGCATTGCTAAGCAAGTGATGGAATGCTACATTTCTCCAAATCTGTTCCCATGAACAAATAAACTTATCTACATTTTGGATGACCTGAGGGAATTCTCAGAAAATGTTTACATTTGAGTGAACTATTCCTTTAATTCACCAGTATCTACAGTAAATATTATACCACCTAAATCACTGTATTATTTTGTAAAAAATTATCACTCCAAAACAGTCAGAGCTCTAAGATCATCATTTGAGCACACAGTTGTCAGCCGATCTATTAATAGACACGATGCACAGACATAGAGAATGTGTCTATTGTTCTCACTGTGCATGTACTATATGTGTTCATAGGTGCATGTATGTGCGGTGGCATGCCCAGCCCACCCTCTATCAACATAAAACATCACATATATAGTCATGCGATCTTGGGACAATTTATACATCACTGTGGATCAGCTTCAAGAGCAAACTGCCTTCGGTAACAAACTGGTGAGTAACCTCATCCTGACCAACCTAAAGACAGGTAAGACCGATATCTGCACATCTCCACCAAAAGCATGATAGGGATTGATCGTTTAATATGTTGTCAGACTAGTATAATCACTGTAAAAGCTGACAAAATCTTCTGTAATCTGTATATCAAACAGGTCTTAATCTAAGCATGTCATACAGAGAGGACGTTGAGTATGAGTAAGTGTCTTTGTGCTTCATTTAAGAGCATTTATATGCATTGCGTAGGATGTAACAAGAGAATAAATGCATGAAGTTTATTCACAGACACACATTCAATCATTGACACGTTTATAGGGATTGCCAAAGTTAATATAACTTTCCCATCTCGTTTGTTTCTGTCTAGGGAGCAAGAGGGTAAGTTTTCATCTGTTTTGGTTGTCTGTAAATAATAAATCTGTGAAGTTAGGTCTTAAAATCACAGCTTTGCCTATTAAACCCCCAAAACAACACACAAAATACATCATATAAAAGTAGAAAATATATGAATATTACAAGAAGTAATATTTTTCATTTAAATAGTTAATTTAGATTTTTGCTAAATTAAAATAATAATTTAGATTACCAGACAAAATACCTTTTTTACCGTAGACAAAAACTAGCATATTGCAATAGCTAAAATGAGAAATTAAAATAAACAACTTTAAAATAGAACATCTGAACTTTTACATCAGCCACATAAGAAAAAATAATACTTTTTTGCCATAATTATGAGATTTCTAAAAGATGTTCACACAAACAACCTCACATAAAATATTCCACTTTTTATTGAAATCATTTCCAACACATAAGAAAAAAAAATCATTCTCTAAATAAGTCAAATCGTCAAAAATCTTACATAAAAGATGAAATTATGAAATTAAAAAGTCATTATTGACATTAAAAGTCATTATGACAAAAAAAATAAAAATTCTAACTCTTTTGTCATAATTATGACCTTTTTTCTCTTAGTTTCGACTTTTTGTCATTATGTCATTATGATTTGCATGTCATTATTATGATGTTTGTCTATATGGCAGAAATGAGCTTCCATACCTTTTTACACAGATCTTTGGACATCTATAATTATGGCTATAAACTAAATCTATGCTATTGTGGGATCAAATGCATTACAGTGATGTTTCACTTAATAGTCGATTTTATTAAACATGCATGCGTGACTCAGTATAAATACACAACATTATTTAGAGACACTTAACAAATGGGATTTGATGATTATTCATAATGATTAAAAAGCATGCATAATAGACTTAATTTTCTATCATTTTGCTGCTGTTTTTCCTAAAACCATAGTCAAAACATTCCATCCGGTGTTCAAGCAGAGAAAGGTTCATGTGTTTGAGAAGGGCTGTTGTTTGGAGCACAATGGCAATCTCAGTCTCTCCCTCTCTCTGCCGGCCCAAATGGGAATCAGGTTTCCTCGCTGTAGATGATCCGGTTTGCACATCGGCTCCTGGGCTTTTACCCTGATACCTCAGTTAAATGTTACCTTTATTGACCAGTAGAGGAGAGAGTGACTTTCTAGGTGAGATTCACAGCGAATGAGGACGCATTGAACAAAGACATGTATTTTGAATACAAACCGTCCCTTCATGTGACAGGAATGTGTGTTTAGACCACTGAAATTAGACCCGCAGAAACAAATAAGGGATCAGGAGAAGAATTTAGCTGGCACTTTGCACATTTTTTGGTATCCCATGACTTTTCAAAACATTAGTGGGACAAATTTTACTACTCTATGATACATGAAGTTTTGCAAAGTAGCTTGTAAATACAATTATTGCCAACTTAAAATAGTTATTCTACAGGAATAGAAAGGGTTATAATTATTAAATAAAACTAAAAAAAGTTATAAGAAATATTAACTAAAATAAAAAAGCTGCCGAGCTTTTTTAGTTTAATGAAATACGTACTAAAATAACTTAAACTAAATAAATGAAAGCTATCAATTAGAAAACTAATAAAAAAAACTGTACAAAAAATAAAAAATAAAATGACAAAAAAACTAGAAAATTATTAAACCTAAAGTTATATAAAATATAAAACTGAATACAAAATATTAATAAAAACCATAATAGTATATTAATGACACTAAAATAAAAAATAGATAATAAATAGACAAATAATCTCAATAACTGATGTTATAAAAATATGTAAATGTGTAAATGTAATATCTATATATAATATAAAAAAAAATCTTATTAGGAAAAATATTTGTACATATACTGCATTTAAACTAGGGCTGTGCGATATTGAAGAAAAATGCGATATGTGATATTTCATTAAATAATGCAATATTCGATATCGATATGATTATACTTAAAGTGCCACATGCTCAGATGAAACAGTTTTACTCAGCTATTGCTGAGTCAGTTTTGTATATCATCTATGACTATCTTGTGTCATATATATATATATATATATATATATATATATATATATATATATATATATATATATATATATATATATATATATATATATAATACATATATTTATATATATGGTTATTTGTATGTATGTGTGTATCAAGAGCTCCTGTAAACCCACAACATTCCTTGTGTTTGTGCACACTTAAGTGGTGAATAAAGCTCATTCTGATTCTGATTCTAATATAACTAGCCTACATGTTTCACTTTTTGTAAGAAGAAAGCACCCCTACAACAACTTCTGAAAGTGAGCTGTAGTGTTTTACTCTAGCATTACATAAAAATGCCATTTTAATATTAGTGTAATCATTTTAACATGAGTTTAGGAACTGAATAATAAAGAAAAATACAACACAGCTTAGTATTTACTCTATAAATTCAATATGGACTGATTCTTATTTAAGCTACAACAGTTATTTAGATAAGAGCAGTGAGTGGTTTTCTTTTTGTCTTTTGTTCATAGCCCCAAATATTGCAAGCCATAGCGATATGCATATTGCGATATACATCTGCGGTATTTCCATAATTTCGATATATTGCACAGCCCAAATTAAACTGTATTTCTAAAGTAACATCTGGTCCCAGCGCTGGGGTGTGTGTCGTGAGATCATGTTTTTTGGCAGCACAAACTGATATCAGAGGAGCTGGTGATGGGTGTGTTTATGTGTGGCTGGATCAGCTCAAGGGTGGAGTATCAGGACCAGCAGTTTCCCAAACAACATTATGTAATACCACTGCGTGACATCATTCACGAGTCTAAGCCGTTATTGTTTAAATGAGGCCTGATTTCCTTCATCTACTCTCAAACGCCTTATATGCATTCAAAGAGTTAAATGAAGTATGTGTGCATTTTGGAGTTAGTTTGGTGACAAAACTATCCTTATAGTGAGCTAAATCTGACAACATCCTCAAATGAACAAAATGGTTTATTAACTATAGAAGGAATATATTTTTCTTTAAAAAAATTAATAGTAAAAAAAATATATTAATAAAAACAACATATGTCCTTATTCAGATAAGCATGTGTTTGAGAGTCTGTGTATTTTGCATGCATGCATTTCTCATTTGCAAGCATATCCATGATTATGTTCTCACGCTGTCTGCGTCTGCTTTGCACAGAGGAGCTGCAGGATGAGGAGGTGCTTGAGGAGGTAGAGGAGCAGGTGGAGGAAGGTAGTGGCGCTTGTTCTTATGCTATTGCTAAAGCCACAGCTAAAAATGAATGAGATTTGTATGCAAGCTTTTTTTCTGCCATTGGATGAAAAATTTTAAAAAGGTAATTGTGACTTTTTATCTCATAAGTAATTTTTTTTCTTGCAATTTTATATATGAAGATCACAATTCAATTTTTTTCCTCATAACTCTGAATTTACATCTTGCACATCTCACATTTTTTTTATTTTTGTTTGTTTTTTTTTTTTTTTCTGCATTGGAGTAAAAAAATACAAAAAAAAAAATAAAAAAAAAAATAAAGACTCCAAGTTAACATAAATTCAGAATTGTGAGCAAGTCCTATTTGTGAGATAAACAGTCACAATTATACCTTTTTATTTTTTGTGATGAAAAATGTTTGCCATTATGGACTCAGAATAAAACGTACCTAAAATATATTAATATAAAAAAACAAAAAAAACATTAAAATTATAAATCTAAAAGAAAGTACCTTTAATTTATGAATATAAAAGAACGAAAATAACGCTTAATTTTTAAGCCATAGCAAGGTATTTTTTTCATGCATCATATAATTTCTTAATTAGCCTATTTCTTTTGATTATGGACTGAAAATGAACCCTCTTAGCTTCATTTGTGTGCTTTTATAAAATGGATAATGCATGTTAATATAAATAAAAGTTCAATATTTATCATTTAAAACAACAGTTATTTTGCTAAGTTCACCGTTCACCGTTCCTATATTTCTACTTTAATTCAGTGTGTTATTTGCCATTTCTTTGATTGATTTGCTAAATTTACTACCAATTTCTTAGTTAAAATTGTTTCAAAGTAATTCCTACACCATTTTTATTTTAGTATATTAGTACTTCAGAATATAATTACTTAGGGTTAATAATTAAGCAATGTAGCCTACATAAATGGTGTATAATGATACACAGGGCAAGACTTCAAATGGATCATATTGTATTTTCAGGTAAATCGTCCTGTATATGTATTATTTTTTAGGGCTTGTAGAGGCATGTGGGAAGCAAACACCCAATCCACATCATGCAGGTAATAAAATACAGGATTATTCAGCAAGTGCTTATAATCCAATCAACAACACCCGATAATTATATACTTTCACAAAGTCACTGAAGAGTGACACATTTGGGTTGACGTTTATGACAATGTCAGCTCAATGGAACACATTCATCATGTTTAAGAAGTTTCAAGAACTTCCAAGAACTTCCAGATTTCTTAATCTGAAATACTCTGAAAACAATGGTGACCACCCACAATTTTTTTTTTTTAACGGTTTAGACAAAATACCTTTTAGTTTCTGATAACTGATGTGTCTTTAGGGCTTCTGTATGTATTGTGGATCTTTACATTGCTGTCATAGCTGTCTTTTCTTATGTAGATGCTGCTGAGGAACCTGGGGAAGAAGGTAAAGTGATAACATCAGACTCACTCGAAACTGGTTTCACCCTAGAAACTGAGCCCTGATGACCTTTGACCCCCTTTAAGAGAATTAACAGTAAAATCATCCACAACTAAATCATACATTTGTAATTTTTTCTGTACTCTCCTGCCAACCGGATGATGCAGGAGAAACAAAACCAAAGCATAAGTAAGTAAAATTTTCAAATTTATGCAAAATAAAATATAAATGAAATAGCTTATATATAAAGTATAATGTATAACAATGCATTTTCAAATGTAAGACCATTAGCATGAAAAAAATACTAATGCAATGTTATGCATTGATTATTAGACCCTTTGTGCCAGCTTTGGTGCCTCCCAAAATTCCTGATGGAGAGAAAGTTGATTTTGATGTGAGTATTTTACTTTATGGTGCATCACATTTCATTTAATTATTGTAGTATAAGCTTCCTTAATTTATTTACATTGCATTCATTTGTTTACTGCTGTAAGTTTGCTTTGTGGTGTTGTCCTTATCAGCAATAATGCTGCAAAAGCTTTCGCAATACAGATATACGTTAATAACTGTCGTGCCAATAAATCACTCTGAGCTATCTGTTATTAAACTAAACAGTGTAACTGTATATGACCTGCACTGTCATAAAATGTGCTACAAGTAGTTTCTACCATACTGTACATAACCACTTTTAGCCTACATAATTACCTTCAAAACCGTATCCTCAGGACATTCACCGCAAACGTATGCACAATGAAGCTCACTTTGAGAGCAGAAAGAAAGAAGAAGAGGAGATGATCAACCTCACCCAAAGGATTGTAAGATTTTTTTTATATATAAAAAATACTATTTACCACTATAACAAAAATAAAAAATAAAAAAAATTACATGTATTTCTTCATAACTATTGTCACATATTACAGAATAAATAAATAAACCCTCACCACAGCAACTATGATAAAACAAGTGAACCCTTTATTAGTTGAAGCAAATAACCCTTCTAATAACCAAAAAAATAAAACATGAAGGCGTGGGTTAACCAAAAATAAAACATCAAACTACATGTGAGTTTTCTGAAAATGATTGCATTCATGTGAGTGTATTTGATAAGATGTGATTGAAATTATAACTAAATAGATCCACATGGAGACTGTGATACATGGCCATTGAAAACTTTGGGATCAGTATGATTTTTTAAGAAATTAGTACTTTTATTCATCAAGGATGTATTTAACGGATCAAGAGTGATAGTAAAGGCATTTATAATGTTACAAAACTTTCTCTTTCAAATAAGTGCTGTTCAAAAAATCCTGAAAAATAAAGTGTATGATGGTTTCCACAAAAATATGAAGCAGCACAACTGTTTTCATCACTGACAATTACAATAATAAATATCTCTTGAGCAGCTAATCAGCATACTGATATAATCACAGGGATAAGTAACATTTTACAATAAATTCAAGTGAAAACAGTTCACAACATACTGTTTTCACTGTATTTTTTGATCAAATAAATGCAGCCTTGGTGAGTAAAAGAGACTTCTTTCAAAAGCATTACAAATCTTCTATTTCAACTGATATTATAAGTGCCTCTGAGTAGGTTTCAAAGCTTTCATATGTGCTAAATATGATTAGTTCATCTTCAAAGTGAGATAAATGTACATGTTGTCTATCTTGACCATCAGGAGAACCGGAGGGCAGAACGAGCGGAGCAGCACCGGATCCGCACAGAGCGTGAAAAAGAGCGGCAAATCAAACTAGCCGTAAGTTCGTTAAAGTAGACATCACGTTGATGTTGTTCACCTTTTATTTTACAACGTGGAAATAAGCTATTTTCTATGAATGTGCGAGACTTCCTGCTTCCGAATCATTAGCTGCTAGTGCTACAGGTAAATAACTAGATGATTAACAAAGTGCAGTCCACGGTAAAACTATTTGCGCTACAAACCAGTCTGTTTATGATTACGATAATAAATTAATATAGCTAATATGATAACTAATACCACTTTGCAATATCAAACAGCATAATGGTCTGGTTATGCTAAAATAACTGGAAACAAATGACACCAGATGTTTCGCACATTCAAATTACAAATGGCAGCGCCCGCTTTTATATGATTATTAAATTATTATATGATTTTTTTTATATATATATACTTTTTGAGGTTTACTTATAATAAAGATTTTTTGCACTGAAAAAAATAAATATGTGGAAAAATGATTATTTTCAACCCTTATTCGGACCCTCTGTCTAAACCGACCTGTTTAAGGGGTGTGTCCTTTAAAGCTTCTCAGTGATTGGCCACTGTTATGATTGGCTAACGTCATTGCATAAGAAACCGCATCAACGCCCCCTTGCTATTGCATGTGAGTGTTTTGACAACATAATAAAAATAAAATGGTTATTTCCAGACAAAGTATTATGAAATCATTTACTTACAGTTTGTGATGCAGATTATGTAATGGTCAGATCTAGTACCGCTACATCTTTCAACAAATGTTTCTGTCAGAAAGTGAGCGCGCATCTGTATACTGTATCCAGTGTAGACAAGATAGCGGCAGGGATTGTAATTTCTATTTGCTGTTGACGTGACACGACACTCGCTTTCACTGTAATCAAGTGTTCAATGCCAGTGGGCGGGGCCTATGGTGAGAAGAAGACTATTCGTCGATGCCTTACTCTGGAGGTGGTGTTTTTGCAAATGTTTGTGCCCCTGTGATGTCATCATGCACCTCAGATCCAAACGAGCCATTTTCGCAGCTTGATTAAATAAATGCATTGTTTATAATGAGGAGGATGTTTTAAGCTGTGAAACTTGCAAGATGTTTTAATGGTACAAAGACCTCTTATACGCCAAAAGATCAAGACGAATTTAATTTCTCATGTCATGAGCCCTTTAATGATTATTTCTTTCAGGAGGAAAAGGCACGAAAAGAGGAGGAAGACGCCAAGAAGAAGGCTGATGATGACGCTAAGAAGAAGAAGGTTCTCGCGAGCTTCCAGTACACCGGATACATGCAAAGGGTAATGAGCTCAGAGGTCAAAGGTCACGGTGCACAGCCACTACAAATGCTTATTTTATGTTTTGTTTTGATTGACAGAGAGACAAGAGGGGTGGGCCTAAGAAGCAAACAGGGAGGGAGAAGAAAAAAACGATTCTTAGTGAACGCCGTAAGGAACTGAACATCGAAAACCTGAGTGCTGATAAACTGAGGTGAAGGAGTTATCAAAACATGACAGCACATACAGCACATGAAATATAGTCAAGTAGCATTACATGCATCGTGACATGAAGCCACACAGTCTTTACATTCACGGACTGATTAGTCATGTTCCTCATGTGCTTTTATGCAGAGAAACCGCAAACGAACTCTGGAAGTGGATGCGCCAACTTGAAGCCGAGAAGTTTGAGCTGCAATATAGATACATGTGCCAGAAATACGAGGTGAGGTTTCACATCCACAAAAAATGAGTTTATGAGATGTACAGTAAGATACAACTATCCATTACACACACAAGCAGTCACACCCAGCACAGATTTGGCAGAACAATCAACCGGGCCGGTTCCCAGAGATGCTGCTTGATTGACATGAGAAGGAGGCAAAGTTGTATGACAATGACTCACCGAGATTGATTCATGCGTGTGATTTTCTGTCTCATAGATCACCGTCCTTAGGAATCGTGTCAGCGACCATCAGAAAAAGTAAGTTGCTGTGAAATGGAGCCAATTTATTGACGCATCTATGTTCATACAACTAACCAAAGTGCCAGAATTGAGATTTTCTCCTTTATTTTTGTGAGGTTGTTCACATGACCTATTAAATTTGGCCCACATTTTAGACACTAATCATCATATTTTTGTCATTAGGGCCTATGTGAAATTAGAAGAAATGTACACTAGCATTTAAAAGTTGGGGATTCTAATGTTTTTGAAGATTAAACATCTTCTGTTCTCACCAAGGCTACATGTAGTTGTTTAAAAATACAGCAAAAACAGTAATATTGTGAAAAATTATTACGATTTAAAATATTTTAAAATATAATTTATTCCCATGATACAAAGCGGAATTTCCAGCATCATTACTCCAGTCTTCAGTGTCACATGATCCTTCAGAAATCATCTAATATACTGATTTGCTGCTCAAGGAACAGTTCTGCTGCTTAATAATTTTGTGGAACATTTTTTTTCAGGATTCTTTAATGAAAAGCAAGTTCAAAAGAACAGCATTTCTTTAAAATAGAAATCTTTCATAACACTACAAATGCTTTTATTGTCACTTTTGATCAATTGAATGCAACCTTGTTGAATAATAGTATTAATTTCTTTAAAAATCTTTTGCACAAAAGTTTATGTGTGGATTTATATTGTAAACATACAGTTTGTACAATACCTCAAAATTCAGAAGTTATTTTTTGATTCACGCCAGCAGTAAACCAAGTGTGCCATCATGAATGTCCAGTTAGATTGAAATTAAAATTGAGTCATGTTGCAAAAAATCTGATTTTTATGAAGGCAGCTCAAACTGAATTCAATGTGATATTGTCATTATATGAGGGGGGCTGCGTGAACAGCTGAAAACCAGCATAGCCCCTACAGGTGTTAAATATCAAGCAACGGTTGAACAATAAAACATGTTACCTTCAGCTCAGATATGAATAGTGATGAGCAGTAGTCCTGAAATAACATACAGTATTGATCTCAGTGTGTGACAGACCTTGGTAAAGACCAAGCTAAGACGTGTAATGCCGCTAGGCTAATCTAGTATAGCATCATGTTTCCAGAACTTTCTGTGTGGAATAACAGTTGCTGCTTTGTTCTAGCATGACCTTTATCCGGATAGTGTACCTCAGGCTATTCAAAAGGAAATAAACAGATAGCTGAAGGATTTTGTGCATGCAATGTACATTGCAATAAAACAGAAAAAGAAGTTGGCGCCAATAGCCTAGTGGTTAGTGTGCTGACACATCCATTAGGAAGGCATAAAAGCCCATTAAAAAAAGAAAGAAAATGTAATGGTAATACCCTGGTATTTTGATATATACCAAGGTATTGAATTATCAAGTTTATATACCATATGGTCTTTAAAGGCACTGTAAGATACCTTAAAGAATACTATAGTGATGCCATTATGCTAGTGTCCAAAAACATGGTATTATCATGTTTATATTTAATATATTTTTATGCAAAAAAAAGTATACACACACACACACACACACACACACACACACAATTTGTTGTCAATTTAAAATATATAATTCTAAGTTAACAGGTGTACTTTGAGTCAAAATATTAATTTAATCTACAATGAACTTCAAAAATACCATCATGCAAGTGTCCAATAACATGGTATTATCATGTTTTTATATAATAATGTCCTATATTTTATGTGATATATAAAAATATACACTGTAAAAATGTTTTGTCAGGTAACTTAAAAATATATATTCTAAAATGTATAGATGTAATCTAATCTAAAATAACTGGTTTAATTTAAGTAAGAAATATAACTTTAAATTACTGAACCAATCGGCCGCAATTCGGCTAATGCAATGCTATATTAATATTTTTCTGCAAAATATAAAAATATACACCACATATTTTTGGTGAGGTAACAAAAATATATTGATATAAAATAATATATATAGTTATATATTACTGTTATTGTGTTTTATATATATATATATATATATATATATATATATATATATATATATATATATATATATATATATATATATATATATATAAAACTAATGAATCAATCTGACGATATTAAGTAAATGCGACAAAATAATTTAGTAATAATCAGGAAAATAATAAGGAATTAATCAAAGTAGACTGATTTAACAGCAGTAAAAAAAAAAATCTAAATAAATCTGAAACATTTAAGTTACTGCAACAGAAATTATTTAATTGAATGCACATTTTTACTTTTTACAATGTATATGGGACTAATTTAGTTGCAAAATATATCAAATAAACATGTCACTATTTTAAGCATGTGGCCATCTGCTGGACACTAAGCCATGTGGAAGTCAGGTAGTTTAATAATAGACCACAAACACCATAAAATAACAAACAACTGCTATTCCAAACCCAGCACTCGATCCCGTCATTCAAATCCTTGTTGTCAAACCCGGTGTTTGTCGGATAGGTGATATCTCTCACGTCAAACGCATGACTACTGCCTGACTCATGCCAAATCTGTTCTGACTTGCAAAGCTGTTACGGTTAATGTGAACGAACGGTACTGAACTGAGCCGAAATACAGCTGGGATGTTCCATCGGGCTCATCTGTGGGAATAAGTGGTGTCTAACAAAGGTTTTCTGTAGATAACTATAGCTATGATACTGCAGATTCTGTTCCAGGATGATTTATCGAAGCGTTTTCCTGAGGGGATCCGCATTCACAGGCTCTCCAGCGCATTTAATGGCTCTGTTATGAAGGGCACACAGAGAATGAAGACAGATCCGGCAGCTGTTCAGGGGTTAAAGAGGAAATTATAGGGGATCAGACAGACCCGGGGCTCCAGGACTAGAAGAATGGGAGATTTGTTCCGGTCTGACCTCGCTACTGCCAGAGATTAAGACAACACATGCTGAAAATCCACCTGTACAAAATAAATCCAATCTGAAGCCGGTAAATAAAGGAAGACGGATTTTGTTAACACCTACTGGTGTGTAGTTTAGGTCCTGCTATATTCTTAAAAATAAACAATATTAACAGATCTAAAAAGACTGAGGCTAAAGCCATTGAAGAAGCTTTTTAAATCCAGCAACAAACTGTTGTATTCCTCATGACCCAAAAATGTCACAGGTCTGTTCTGATAAAACAAAAACATAAAAGCAACCATATAATGCTACATCGATCATTTACATAATTAACTTTTATTTAAAAAATATATTTGTTTTGTTTTTTCCTTTTAGTACCAAAGTCTCGAGAAGTAAGAGAGGACTACAAAAATAAAGCAGCTTCATGGAGACACCAGCAACGTCTACCACACTGATAATTTAATCATAAATAATATACTTTAATATAATCATCTACATTCTGGTCCACGTGTAATGTTTTCTTAAGCACTGCAAAGAATAAAAACAGCCATCTGATTGAAATATGAAACACTGAAGTTGGTTTTAAAGTGACTAATAAATAACTTGCGATTAGAAGTTAATGACTCTTTTCAGTGTTAATTATATGCATGTCATTATATGGAAAGTGCCATGATGTGTATAGCTGTCATTTATGATTGTATTATCTTGTTGATTTAATGTCGATGAATCATAATCCGTGAAGCGAAAGGAGATATAACTGAAATCTAAAAGCGTTGCATGCATTTTCAGAGAATTGCAAGCATGATTGCAAATGTTTACAAAACATTATCATGAAGTATACATGTTAGAATAAATTAGTTTTTAGACTAAGCATATGCTTTAGTATGCCCTTTTTTTTGCATGCATAATACACTGATTTTGTAAATGTTATGAATATTTAACAGTAAAATGTGACACAGACCAGTGCTGTTGAAAACTTTATTGAAACTTGAAAGTCACTGAGCTGAAACATACAAATTGATCCACACCCTTAATGCAACAGCCACAATATTTGTAATAATGAAAAACTGTCAAAATGAGCCAAAGAAACTTCCTAGAATTAGTCCTATTACTCGTTGACTGACTGACATACATTCAAACATATTTATATATTGTCTGATATATAATATATCATACAGTATAACATATAATATCTTAAACTTGCACAAACAACCTGTAATACTCTCATAAAATCTTTTGCATTTTAGAACATTATAAAGACAAACAAAGGCATATAAAATCATCTTAACTGAATGAAAATACTAACGAAAATGAAAATATGGTCTTGAGTCAAAGAAAAAAAAAATCATGTTTTTTTTATTGCATTTGTTATGCATTGTTACAAAAAGCGTCTACTGCCCCAAAAGAAATAAAAGCTCATTCTTACCATTTCTTCTGTAATACTTAACCAAAATTAAAACGCAATGCAATTAAAATGCAGTTTGTTTGTAAAGTGCTTCTTAGTCGACCACCTGAAGAGATTTGAAAGCTGCCGACGTTATGTCATTCACAAAGGACTTCTTATTCATGCCTTGCTGCAAGATGAATACACAAACACACAGGTTAGTAAATATTATAACACAAGTCAATATAAATATAAGTAAACATGACCTCACACCAGAATTTACCGACGTATGTTTATATAAAGACTAACTTTACAGCTAGAATGACATTATCTATAGTCTGATCACTGAGTGAAACCAGTGAGGCTGGATTCTTCAGGTTATCGAGACACAAACAAAGCCGTGACTGCAGGGTCTGTGTGGTGAGGTGTGGTTGCTTTTCACCCGTAAGCACTCACACACACCTAGCTCTCTGCACCACACCCAAAATCCTCAACCGCCCGACACACACACACACACACACACACAAACTAAACTACACACAATAATTTCCCACAAGCAGCCTCAGGAATGACACATCTGATACTCTGACTGTGTGTTAAATCACCAGCTGTTTTAAAGGAAAAACTGTTGTTTATATATATCCATGCCTAAAATAAAGATTTCAAAATGTTGTTTTTCTTGCTACTGTTGTCTTTAGCTTGCTCAGCTGGAGTTTAAAAGATGATTGATATTCAGTAAGATTTATTTACTTATTTACTGACTAACTTTGCAACAGTTATTAAACTGAACTGAATCAACATTAAATGACTGGAGTTGAATAATGTCACATACTGTCTTTTCAAATTTTTAATGAAAATAGATAAAAATATTGCTCATAATAATTCTAAAATAAATTATAATTATACACTATTTTTAATTTCATTTCTATTTATGGAGAACAAAATTTGAACCGTATTGAGGTGGATCAAGAAATGATAAACATTTGAAAAAAAAAAAAATCTGTAATTGTAATTGATCAAATACTGCTCAATAATTATATTAAAAAAAATGTAATTCTAAATTAAAAATAAAGGGCACTATTTTCTGCCTACAGCTTATATTATTATTATTGTTTTCAAAAATAATGCACTTTGCAGCATCAACTGTTATTGAACTGAACTGAGCCGAATAATAAAACACTATTATTTTCTGTAAGTTTTTGATGCATAATTGAGGAATTTTACAATATTTACACTGTTGTTTTGCTTTTTATTAATGTGAAGCTGCTTCAAAACAATCTGTATTGTATAAAGCACTATATAAATAAATCAATCAACCAAAACACTGATCCGAAGAACCTATAATGAAGCATCAAGAACCTTTTACATTTCCAAAAACCATATAGCAGCTCACGAAACATATACTGTAGAGGGAGAAATTGTTCTTGATTTGAATTCTCTGGTGCAAAGAACCACAGATTTTCAAGTATTTTTATTTGTATTAGCAAACATTTCTAGCAAATATTGTTTATGTTTGCATTCTTACCTTTTTAAAGAAACTTTGAAAATTCTTTTCTGACCACAGACTGTGCAGAAGAACTCCTGCTGCAGTGCTGGACTTTGGCAGACCCCTGATAAATTACAAGAAAATACAAACACTGAAAAAAATGCAAATACAAGAGAATAAAAATAAAATATATATATTTTTTAATTAAAATGGATTCAAATATTGCTCATAACAATGTTGTTATAAATTCTTAAAAATTCCTTTTTTTTCATTTTAGTTTTCTTTGGAACAATGTGCATAGTAAAAAGTGCAACAGAAATACAAAACAAGGGGAAATATGTCTTCTATTTTCTTTTGCCTTCTTAATTCAAGTAGTCTGATTCATATATCAAGAATGTGCACTAAGCTGAATGAACAGTAGGAAGTGTGCACTCACAGATTGAGACTCATGTTGTTGAGGGAGTTGATCAGGCTGTTGTTCAGCAGACTCTTGCCGGTCTCAGGGTCGGCCTTCATCAGAGCGTGTGCGCTGTGAATAGCTGTGGCCATGGTGCTGTCGTGTTCAGGCGAGGAGTCGCCCTTCATGAGCCCTGAGCTCAGGAACCCGACCAGCTGCGGGAGAGTCTGCCGAGCTCACGAACAAAAACATTCATCAGAACGACCGCAAAACACAAGCTACATCAAAAACACCACAACACTGGGTCAAAAACAGTGCTAAGCCAGACACAACATAATGACAACAACGGGCAATAATCACAGAGAGAGACAAAACGGCAACATTAATCCAAAGCAATCAGGAGTGATACAAAAACAAGCAGTCAAAACAGACCGTCAACCATGATGCAACTCCTTCAAACAATAACACGTCAATGTTACGCGGCCTTATCCTTGAGTGATGGCACACATTCGCTTACCCATGGTTTTGTTTGTACGTGTGGATCTGGACAGGTTCCCGAGCAGAGCGACTGCGCTGTTCTGTAGAGCAGGATTGGGCGACTGCAACAACGGACTGATGTACTTAAGACCGTTGAGCTTCTGGACGATTGTATTACTCAATACATTTGATACCTGCAAAATAAGATAGGGGCACATAGATCTATCTCGAATTTTCCCAAAAAATTTTATGAAATTAAAGTATGGTTAATATATAAAATATTATTTAATCAAAATAATTATCATAATAAAATTAAATAAAGTGACTGAATCCAATCCATTAAAAGATGCACACTATACTTTTATACTTCCCATGAACAGGTGCACTCTTAAATAAAATAAAAATTATTACATTTTTTAAAATATTATAAATATGCAAACCATTAAGTATACAATGCAATAAAATAATATACTTGTTTTTTCTTTGAGCTCAACCCATAAACAGGTGCATGCAAAATAAATAAAATAACAAAATAAACAATGCTTAATATAAAACATTATTTAATCAAAATAATTATCTTAATGAAATAAAATCTGTGCTTTTCTTTGAGTCCAACTCATGACAGATAGATGCATGCATGCAAAAAAATAAATGAAGCTTAAGTAAATTATTATAATTTGAAATTTACTTGATTTTTCAAATACAAACCATGAACAGGTGCATTCTATAAAATAAATAAATAAATAATTCTTAATATATAAAACATTATTATTGAAATATATACCACAATAAAATAAAATAAAATCCTTGATTTCAGGTTTATGTCCAACCCCTGAACAGGTGCATGTTCTAAATAAAATAAAATAAACAATGCTTGTAATATAAAGCATTATTATTTAAAACATCTATAAAATATAGCAGAATCCTTGATTTCCTCTGCATCCAACCTATGAACAGGTGCATGCTAAAACAAACATTGATGTCTTACTAAGCTATCATTGGCTGTGAGGTTCTGCAGCGCTCCACAGCTGGCCTCAAGTGTGGCTTCTCTTTCACTGGAGTTCAACAGATTGAGGTACATCTGCAGGGCTTTGGAGTGGAAGAGCGAGCCGGCACCTTTAGGATTGTTGTCCTCCATCACTGGATAGTCAAAGCCGCTCTGCAACACAACCAAACAAGACAAACATGAAGGACAACACAATTAAAACTAGCATCCACAGTAATGCAATGCTTTTGGCAAATGTAGAATGGTAATATCTCTGTATTATTTGAAGTACCTTACAGTTTCACTGAAATATTAATCTGGCAATCACACGGTGAAATGCAAGCTTTAATGAGGCATAAAACCACAAACCTCCTGCTGCAGTTTTTGGCTCTGGCAGCTGAAGCAGCTGATCGGACCAGTTTCTGATGAGCTGGATCGATTGCGAGCATAACTAGCCAGCGCGTTTATTTTAGTGAAGAGAGGCGGCATCTCGGTCTCCAGCTGGTAGGTGAGGTTGTGCAGAATGCAGACACAGTTCTCCAAAGACTGGAAAACAAGAACACAAATAACCAATATAAGGACAAAAATGTAGGAATGTAGATATTAAAATAAGCAGCAACAGTAGAGTCCAGTGGTGTGTTTTACTTATCTATAAGTATTTTAAATCAACATTTCTCTTGATATTGTATAGTTATTATGCATTCATTGGGGGATTACAAGCAATATTTGTTTTTAAAATTCCATTTGTCTCACCACAGGACTATTTAAGTAAACAGCAAAAAGCGATTCAAATATTTAAAATGGGGAACAGCAATTAAAAGAAACACATTAAAGCAAAATTATCAATTTAATTTTTATTGAGATGATAGTTATATAAAAATTGTAAATATTTACATTTATTTATAATATATAGTATTTATTTAAATATAAATTGTGATTTAGCAGTTTATTTTATATATACATATGCAAAAAAAAGAAGAAGCTTTTTTTATAATTATAATTATATAGTATGTGCAAGTTTGTTCTAAGTGGACATGTAACAATGTGTGTTTAGGAAATTGACATGCACTGATTATTTGCATATCTAGTGAAACAGAACACAGATGTTGAAACATGCTCATGAGGTTCTGATCAAATCTGGCCGTTAATTACATGTGAGTAATCCAGCATTTTTTCTAGCCACAACAATAGAGTTTGACTGCATGAGTTCAGCCGCTGGAAACACCTTGTGTTCATACATGCTTTCCTTCAGGGAGTTTTAAAGTTTCGGGCATCACTACATAACTTAATAAAAACACTATTAAATCATCAAAGCCACACCAACATTCTCCACCCAGACTATAAAGATGCACAAGGTTCCCACACTTTTGGACTTTTCCCATTTTAATTAAGTTACATGCTTTTAAGTTACATCTATGGATTCAGACTGACTCGTAATAGAGAAATTCAGACCATAATGCTTACGTTTACATACCTGGTCGTCAGGTGTCCCGGCATTTACGCAGTTCTCCGTGTAGCGCATGAGCGAGTCGATGAGGCCTTTGCAGTTGCGCATGGCATGTCGGTTCGCCTGTTTGGAGGCGCTTAGGTTGCTGTTGACAAACAGGAGAAACGGTCTTGTTGGGTTTCTGCCTTCAACTTGATCTCAGAATTCACAAAAGGATCAGACAATCTGAAGACAGTTACAATGTTTATATGCTAATTTGATAATCTGAGCCTTTAAAAATGTTGTCCAATTACTTCACTGCCACCTTTACGGCACAGTCATGCAATGCAAATACGCTTGATGTCAATATTGTACAGCTAGTTCAACACTGCAGCTCATTCTGGCCAAGAACCACCCACTGATTGACAAGTGAAGTGATCATCTTTACATTTCTGATGGTCCAAAAACTTAAAGGGACAGTTCACTCAAAAACGAAAAGTCTGTCATTATTTACTCACACCCTCAAGTTGTTCCAAACCTGAATAAGGTTATAGTAAATCTCAAAATTGACCAATGGTTTGCCTGTAGTGTCTTGCCTTAATATCAATAACCTGGCAGGCTTTATCATCCTCAGAAGAGCTTGTGGAAAAGTGCACCTAAAGGTACTGTATGTACATATAATGTCAGGCAAACTATTTAGAGCTTGCCAAATCCAGAAAGTGATTTACAATTTTGTTTCCAACAGGTTTCGAACTCTAGGTCTGTAGGTGTGCCCAAGTCAATACGAATCTAGATAAAATATTTGAACAGCTTACTGGTGAAAATATAACCAGCGTCAGATAAGGGCTCTGGCAACAATAGTAGTATTATGCGTGGAGTCCGTAGTGATGTTTGACTTGATAACATCACATACAGCAGCCAGAACAGAATGCAGTGTGGGTGATGTTACCGAAGGCATGCCGTGGCGTTGTAGAAGACCTCTGGTGCCAGGCTGGTGTTGGAGTTGTTGTCTGTACTTGCTGAAAACGGCTCGATGACTTTCTCAGTGAGCGCAGGCAAGGCTGTACGGAGCAAATCTGACTTAAGGTTATCCGCAGAGGAGAGGTTCCACAGGAAACCTACGACCACAGAAAACCAACACAGATCAGATCAGACTGCTACAAACACACTCCGACAGAGAGCTTGAGATGCAAACACTAATGTTTAGAAGTTTGGGGTTTTAAAGTTTTTGGAAAACGTCTCTTACTGTATGTTTGCCAAGGCTTCATTTATTTGATTAAAAATGTAGTAAAAACTGTAACATTGTGAAATATTATTACAATTTTCAGCAGGACAACATTCAATTAAAACTAAAGCTAAATAAAAACTACTTAACTACTAAAAACAAAACTAAAAATAAATTAATTTGAATAAAAAAAAAAAAAAACCATTTAAACCACATCCCTGCTGTTACTTTATTTCAGGTTCAAAACAGGTTTGTTAAAGGTGACACTTTAGAATAAAATTCAACTGATCAATGTTAGCTAATCCATTAGGTATCATAAACTAACAATGAACAATATTATTAGGGTTTTTATTGAATCATTTTACAGCCTTTTTAATCTAGGTTATAGTATTCTAATAACCTAGTATTTTGGTTATAGTATAACTGGGTAATCTAGTTTTTATTTTATTTTATTTTTTTACATATATTAATGCATTTTTAGCATTTCAAACACTATAAATTACCATTAGTTCAGGTTTTCTGGACATTTTTACATACAGTAATACATTTTTAGCATTTCAAGTTACATAAACGAACACTAGCCAATGTTTTCTGAGAATTAACAAAATAACAATAATCAATTATTTATTAATCTACACAAAAAATATTTTAAAAAATTAGTAATTAAAATCATGAACACAATAAAAATATAATTAATTAAAGTAAAAACAGTAATATTGTGAAATGTTTTTACAATTTTAAATAACTATTTAAATATACTTTAAAATGTAATTTATTCCTGTAATGCAATGCTACGTTTTACATAAAATTTATATTAAAACGTATGCAATGTGACCTAAAAACCATCATATAATTAACTGTCATACTTTAAGTGAAGGACACGCATACAGAAGTGTGGTCTAATATCAGGTCATGTGCTTTGAATGGTTGTGTTGACGTATTCCTCTTATCAGCACATGTATGTGACGCAAATATAGACGGTTGGCCACCTGTCAGGTGTTTCTGTGTCTCAGAGTTGGTGTCGCCGAGCAGCTTCGCAGTCTCATTGATTCCATCGCAGCGCCGCACTTCCTCTTTGTTGGCCTGGTTTTTGAAGACCACGTTCCTCAGAGCAGCGGCCACCGTCTCCTGGACCTGAGGACTGGGGCTGTTCAGCAGGCTGATCAGCGGAGGAATGCCCTTCAGGGTCAGCACCTGTGACGCAGGACACACTCAATGAGATGGTGCAACCCCTGACTTAATGTACTGTGGTGATACCATAGTACAATGATGCAATCAGATGCAGTGTTGCTATTGTTAAATTGTTTAAGTTGAAATAAAGCTAAAGTGACATATGATACAAAAATTTGATGTATTTGAGTAAAGTATTAAAATGACTAATACTAAAACAGAAATTATTAAGCAAATTAAGCACATATCAAAATTACTAAAAAAAAACTACAATCAAAATGAAAATATAAAAATGAAACCTAATTTAAAAAAAATAATAAATCATGTATTTTTTTTTTTTTTCAGAGAATATGGTACAAACATGGTACCCGTCTATAACTTGATATTACCATGGTACCACATTACACTGCCACAGGAGTACCATAAAGTATCATATGAAAACCATGGTATATCACCATAGATTTACTATGGTATTACAAGAAAAAAAAAATGGTATGATGGTACTTTGCTCTAACATTCATATATTCATGCCGTGAAAAGGTGTTTGCCTCCGTTTTTTTTTTTTTTTTTTTTTTTGCATATTTGTCACACTTAAAAGATTCAGATCATCAAACTAATTTTAATATTACACAAAGATAACCTGAAAAAATACAAAATGCAGTTTTTAAATGATGATTTCATTTAAGGGAAAAAAGCTGTCCAAACCTGCCTGGCCCTGCGTGAAAAAGTAATTGCCAGTAATTGCAAGTACAGATGAGAAACAAAATAGTTGATATGTATCAATCTGGAAAGGGTTATAAAGCCATTTCAAAGGTTTTGGAACTCCAGCGAACCAAGATCACAATAAATGACTCATCCAGGAGGTCATAAAAGAACCCAGAACAACATCTAAAGAACTGCAGGCCTCACTTGCCTCAATTTAGGTCAGTGTTCATGATTCAACAATAAGAAAGAGACTGGGCAAAAACAACATCCATAGGAGAGTTCCAAGGCAAAAGCCATTGCTGACCAAAAAGAACACAAACGCTCGTCTCACAAAAAATATCTTGATTATCCCCAAGACATTTGGGCAAATATTCTGTGGACCGATGAGACAAAAGTTTAACTTTTTGGAAGGTGTGTGTCCTGTTACATCTGGCATAAAACCAACACAGCATTTCATAAACAGAACATCATAGCAGCAGTCAAACATGGTGGTGGTAGTGTGATGGTCTGGGGTCAGGACCTGGATGACTTGCCATTATTGATGGAAGCATGAATTCTGCACTCGATCAGAAAATCCTGAAGGAGAATGTCCGGCCGTCAGTTTGTGACCTCAAGCTCAAGCACACTTGGGTTACGCAGCAGGACAATGATCCCAAACACACCAGCATGTCCACCTCTGAATTGCTCAAGAAAAACAATGTGAAGGTTTTGGAGTGACCCAAGCCAAAGTCTGGACTTAAATCTGATTGAGATGCTGTGGCATGACCTTAAACAGTCCATTCATGCTCAAAAACCCTCCGATGTGGCTGAATAAAAACAATTCTGCAAAGAAGAGTGGGCCACAATTCCTCCACAGCGATGTGAAAGACTCACTGGCAGTTATCACAAATGCTTGATTGCAGTTGTTGCGGCAAAGGGTGGCACAACCAGTTATTATACATTTAGGGGGCAATTACTTTTTTACATAGGGCAGGGCAGGTTTGGACATCTTTTTTCACTTAATAAATAAAAACATTATTTCAAAACTGCATTTTGTATTTACTTGAATTATCTTTATGTGATATTAAAAATTGTTTCATGATCTGAATTTAACTGTGACAAATATACAAAAAATAAAAAAAAACAGGAAGGGGGCAAAAATCTTTTCACGACACTGTAAAATTCAAAATGTAAAAGAAGACCACGTTAATGCCATAGTAAATGTCCAAAAAACATAACTTCTATTAAACATGGCAATACCAGAAAAAATCATGGTAACAGTATGGTAAATTTTTGGCAATCCATAGAAAAAGTACCATGGTATTGTCATAAAAATATACTATGGAAACACAATCGTAGTACTTTGACCAGTCATTCATTCAGTACTATGGAATATAATCCAAATACTACAGTATTTATACAGTACTCTAATATATATATAGGAATACCATGTAAATACCACAGCAAATGTACAAACAAAGCATTATTTCAATGTGTAAAAAACACAGTAATACTATGGTACCCTTTGGTGTTTTTTAACATGGTATTTTTTGTCAATCCAAAGATATACTGTACCATGGTATCCTCATAAAAAATATACTATAGAAATACCATGGTAATACCATGATGTTATTAGATGGTGCTTTGGTATATACTGTAATTCAAAACCCATGGTGTTGACATGGTGATCAAATATATTTAAAGGAATACCATGCAAATACCATGGTAAATGTCCAAAAAAACAAATCATTTCTACAGTATATGCCTAAAAAACATGGTAAAACCATTGGTCCTGACCTCTTGCTTGGCCTTGTCTTCGGTGAAGGTGCTGTGCTGGATGTAAGCGGCTCCACACAGCTGGTAGCTCTCATCCGAGGCGAACAGATAGTCGATCGCTTCTTGCATCGTAATATCAGCCATAAGCTTTTCTGCGTTCATCCTATCGACAAACGAGTGAGTGAGAGACCGGACACATATCATCACATCATAGTCGTAACAGTACCAAACTCACCCAGAGATGTCCTTGGCCTGTCCGGTCCTGATCATGGACAACCTGGACTCTCCGTTGGACTGCAGGGAAGATGGGCGTTTCACGGTCCGTTGCATGGCAATGGCCTGATTGCTGTTAGGCATTCGGGGCACATTGCTGTTTCCGTAAGCCTGGGCAGGTTGAGTGTTTGGCAACCTGTTGAAGGTCTGTCGGGTTGTTTGGGTGCGTTGAGTGGTGGCGGCGCCGACGTTGCCGGTGGACTGGAAACCCAGGTCTGGAGCGCTGCGGGTGGACTTGTAGCTGTACAGTTGGTTAGTGGCCCGGGTTTGGGCAGGGAAGGTTTTGGTTGTGCTGTAGAAGGGCCGATCCAACCTGCTGGAGCCACTGGTCACCCGCTGACCGCTGAAGCTGCGGGAGTTGGCTGACTGGCGCACAAAGCCTTGTTTTTGCATAGTCTGGACACAGAAACAAATGAACCTTTTCACTTATGCTGATATCATAATTTGACATTAATAAATCTAAATGCAAAAAAAGTAATTAAATGTTACATTTTAATATATAATTAAATGCAAAATAGAACATTTTTACTAGTGCCATCAGACTATGTATACTTTAGTCTTGATTCTGCAATTATACACTTAGAGAACCCAAACATTTTATTGTTTGGACAAAGAAACAAATAAATTTTTTCACTCAAATTATCATGCCATTTTCAGAATTTGTTATTTTAAAAAATCTAAATGCAAATAAAATAATGCAAATTTTAATTTAAAATTAAATGCAAAATAAAGCATTTTAGCTGGTGTTATAAGGCTGTGTATACTTTAGGCAAATTTAAATGCATTTAGATTTAAAACAACATTAGTCTGCATCATAGAGTCAAGTACATGTTTCACTCAAATTTTCAGTTTTGATATTACAATTTCTAATGAATTTAAATCTGAATGCAGCACAAAGGGCAAATTTAAATGCATTTAGATTTTAATGTTTATTTTTTTTAAGTATAATTTAATTTAAATGTATTTAGACAAGAACATTTAACTAACACTTAACCAGACATAACACACAATATTACAAATATAAAAAAAAAACACAAAAAAAAAAATATAAAAACTCTGAATCCAACATTTTCATTTGTATAGTCTGGATAGTCTGGATGCAGAAACAAGTCAATTTTTCACGTAGATGTTAATGCTGAAATCATAATTTGTAACTGAAAAACAAAATCTAAATGCAAAAATTTTTATGCAAAAAAAAAAAAAAAAATGCAACTTTTAATTTATAATTAAATGCACATTAGAGCATTTTAACCAGTACTATTGCATTTTAATCCTAATTTTATGATTATACACGGAAAACACCATACATCTGCATAGTTTGGAGATAGAAACCGCTTGATTTTTCACTTTAATTTTCATGCTGATTTCTTAATTTGTAATGGAAGAAATGCAACTCAGATGTTCTTTTATAATCTAAAAATAAATCATTTGTTACAAGTGCTATCATGCCGTGTATACTTTAGTCCCAATCTTAAAATTATACACTGAGAACGACTCTGAACCCATCATTTTAATTTAATCCATGCCACTGTTTTGCCTGAACAAGAGTGTTAGCCGAAAGTGTAACTATGGGCTTGTCCATAAATTTAAAATCCAAAGTAACTCTACATTTAGTCAAACTATGAAACAACAGTGTGCTGTTTGTGAGAAAATAACTGAATTATTTGTATACAAGTATGTCCGTTAATAATTCAATGACAAAACTGTTTTTTTTCAGAATGTCAAAACAGGGTTTTATGCACTTAAAAAACAACATAAATTAAGTAACACAATGCAGCTGGATTAGACGCTCCACTGAAGTAAAAAAAACAAGCCAGTTAAAAAACACAGACGGCATTAAGATTTCAGCAGATACGCCCAAATGTAAAGGAAGGGTTGGCAGAATACCTATAGAAACCAGTCCGTTTGGAAATACAACACTAGGATGAGTCATATAAAGTGAAGGAGAGGAGTGGTTTCATTTAGCCTTTTTCTGTTATTTGTTGCATAACTCTATATAGAAAAAGTGAATGTCGCAAATTAAAGTTTTTTTTTTATTTTTTTAATGCAAGTAGTATAAAAGTGAACACATAGGTCTATATGGACACACTACAGACTATGTAAAATTAGGTGCTTTTCATCCACTGATATCTTTGATGGATTGTTTTTTCCGCTCTCAAGTCCTATTAACTATTGTTGTTTTTCTAAGAATAGCATTTCGAATTCAAAAAATATACATGTAACCAGGTTATTAGTTACAAGCTAAAGACGATGTTTTCATTGTTATCCTGAAAGAAGAAAAATGTGCTTTACCCACCCAACCGTGGGAAACTGATGCAGAATTCATTTACACACACCTGATGATGTACAAAGACATATGTGCGAACACATGCAGATGGAACAAATTACTGTTTATACATATTTAAATGACATTTACCCCATTTGTCATGGTTCCTCCTCTGCTGAACGAGGGTCCGCTGAGAGACGCGCCGGAAGAATACTTGAAGTCGCAAAACACACTGTCACTTTCAGGGCCTGCAATTGAATTATGACAAATGACAAATAAAATATGCATTCAGGGACATTTTGAATTCTAAAAATATAAAACTTACAACTATCCTCATGTAATACAGTAAGGTACGTATTTTACAGAGGTTAACACTTTGTTGGTACTTCAGTCTGAAAAGTTACTTCAGGTTTTACTGAAAAGTTACTTTAAGCGCCAGACGAGCGTTTACTTTATGATGCTTTATCAAAGTCAAAGGAATTATTTAACAAAAGTTACTTTATGATGCTTTATCAAAGTCAAAGGAATTATTTAATATGACTGAATGAAACCAAATACCTTGGTTTACAACAAGTGATTTTTTTTTTTATAAAAAAATGAAAGTGCACATTTTCACTTTTTACAGTATTGAATTGGCTAGTGGTTTATCCATTAACAATCAGAGTTTATATTAGAAATCATGGACCTTGGTAATGTACTTCTATATTAACTAGTTATATAAAAGGCAGAGACAATATTTAACATGACTGAATGAAACCAAATACCTACGTTTAAAATAAAAGTGATTTTTAGAAAAAGAAATTGCTCATTTTCAGAGTATTGAATTGCTTACATATAGTGATTTATCCATAAAAAAATAAGTTTATAGAATCAATGCATTTTTAACATGTAGAATTTACTTCTAAATTCACTTTAATCGAATGATTAAATATGACTGACTAGTTTTATAAAGCCAAATACATTATATAAAATGACTGAATGAAACCAAATAACTGTTAAAAATGAAAAATTGCTCACTTTCACTTTTTACACTATTAAATATCCTCTTGTTATTAATAATAAAAGAGTTATTAATAGAAATCAACTCCATCAAACAAATCCACATTTCTTGTATCAATTCTTTTGTTCTCTTGGGAAAAAAATAATAATAATAATAACAACAACATCAAGAGACTGGATTTTAACCTTCAGTATGCATATACACTACCAGTAAACAAATAATGAGGAGCTGTTTATCAAAACTACTCCAAAAGCACTAAAATTAGGTACATTTTTCTTGAAAAACATCCGATAATATTCCTTTATTACTTATTTTATATATTATTTTATGGTTATGCATGAGTAGGCTACATGCATAAAACAGGACATCACCTTGTGTCATATACTACGTACTTACTAGTCCTTGCAAAAACTGAGTCAAAAATTCCGCTAATAGTTCCATGGTTTTACCTTTTGAGTGTAAACTGTAAAAAGTACCACGACTTTACCATAAAGAATCACAGAAAAAAATATGGCAATACCATGGAACGCTTTTGAAAATGAAGTCCAGGGAAGATCAATAAAGTATCAAAAGTTAAGACACATGCGGATTCCGTTTAAAAGACGTGTGTTATCAGCTGAAGTGCACTCACTGGTGGGGGAAGCGAGTCCAGACACACTTTTGCTGCTGTATTTGGACTTGCTCCTCTTGATGGTGTGAACCTGCTCCAGAACTCGCTGCTGCGCGGATCTCAGCTCGTGGTCAGACGGAAGCGCGAGAGACGTGTCCTCCACACCTCCGATGGACAGAGCCGACTTTAAAGGTTCGGGCATCATTTTGCCTTTTGTCTCCACTCCAGAGACAGGTGAGGTCCAATTCGTAAAGCTCCAACTATCTGCTCCTTCTGGCTGCTCTGCGTTTGATTCAGGGTTTGACTCATAGAGAGATCCACCTGGTCCTGCCTCATCAACGCCCATATGACGCCCATTCAACACCTGTTCTTCTGCTCCTCTCACTCCTCATTACACTAAGAAAGCTCATTAATGATAGAACAAAGCGTCACCTTTAATAAAGATAATAGATATACTTTAAAAGGGTCCAATTTTCATTTTAATATTAAGGAAAGGGCGTTGTTAGGCACGACGCGGAGGTGTAGGACTATTTATTAACGAAACCGAGCATCTTAAAGAGTCCTGTGGCTTTTGCACATTTAAAAGGCTACATCATAAAATATAGAAAGACAAAATTCTCCATTAAAAGTGTTCATTAAGTGGTACCTTCCGCTAGAAAATATAGTCCCTGTGTATAAACGATAACAGAACGAGGTGATATTGACATTAAGCAGCCAATCAGAGCGCTGTATCGAGCATCCAGGACCGAAATTGAGTTTAAAAAAGAAGAATAAAAAATACAAATAATGAAATCAAATGAAAAAAAAAAGAATAAAATGTATAGTATTACAGATAAATATAATAATAAAGCACATACGTACTTAAGCATTATGAAATTCTCCAGTCCAGAAGTTATTCCAAAATAAATGTATATGGTTAAATTAAAAACAATAGTTTAGCATTTTAAGTTATACAATTAAAATGATTAATATCAACACAACTAAGAACATTTTTGTGGTTATGTATCACTTTTATTTAAAATAGCTCAATAAAATGATGCATGTATTTAATACTGCATATAAGCAAAATCAAGGTAAAACATTGATTTATATCAATTTATTGTGCAGTATATATGACCATAAGCATGTGGCAACAACAACTATACTACACTTGGTTACAGCCTTACCATATTCTACAAATTAAATTGATTAAATGAATGTAATAAATTACATTTTTCTCAGAATCAAAAAATGTTACTTTTTTCAAAAAAAAAAAAAAAAAAAAAAAAAAAAAAAATAGCTGCTTTGCATGAAAAGCAGCTTTTACTTGGCAAAAAAGGTAGTTTTTATACTAATATACATTTACAACTTTTCAATCAACAAAATAATTGTATGTATTTTTGTACTATTCCTCAACAATCCCTCAAATGAGTTACTAGTGGAAAAACTGCCCATCCAGTTTTGCAGGAGAACTGGCCATCAGAAAGGGCGTCTACAGAGTACCATTTCAAATCGAGTGTTTCACTAGCACCGCAGATACTATAAACATGTTTTTCTACCTTTTAATTTAAGACATTTCTTATAAACAAAGACCTTTTAAGAGCAGCCCTGAGGCCATGCATGAGCACAACTGCTGAGAACCTCCATGACTAAGGTGAGGTCTCATCAGCAGAGCAGAGACTGCGTTAGTAAAAACACATGTGCAGACAGCAGATCCTGCCACACCCATGACAAAACTGCACCCGAGTCATCTGCATGGGCAGGTCCCGCTCAACAATTTGTCATTATTAATGTTAGAACACGTCAACAGTAAATGACAGTGTATACTCTTTAAGACGGCTAATGGGAACGTCTTTGGATTTGTCCTATTCTTAAGGAACAAAGAGAAGGAGAGGTCACTTTCTCTTCTTGTACTTCTTAAGTTCAAACAAATAACCACACAATTAAAAAACTATTTAACTGGGAGTACTTAAGTTATATATACACCAATATCTGCATCTCTATCAAATATTGTTAGTTTACCATGTTCGTAAATTTTGAGAAGGATGTCAAACGTTATTCTCAAAAACTACTAAATGTAGCAACTGACAGTATACTGTATGTTTGTGTAACAACAGTTACCATGAACAATTTTTGAAGTTACTAAAGATTTTCATAATACTTGACCAACACTGCACCCTTGTGGCAAGCAGAACACATTGAAACCAAATAAAAACACTAGGTTGTTGAAAAATTGATATGCATTGTTTATTCTTTTTATAAAAGGTACAGTTATGTAATAAACTGTTACATTAGAGAGACATGAGGTTGAACAAAAGGAAGATACACAGTATTGGAGTGGTTTGACCAAACAATCTGATAGTAGTTACAGTACACTGTATGGTTTTATTCTTCTCCGCTTGACTTTCTCAAACAGTAAGTGAAAATAACTGAAGATGGTTCTGGTTTCCCAAAACGGTCTTATCATGGACATAACCTTAACTGTTAGCCATCCAGTTCACAATGGATGCACAAAACATCACAAACTCATGATTGGAAACATTTAACAAATAAAGGACAGAAACACCTGCCCAGCAGGTCTCCATTTACAAACGTTAGCAAAGAAAATTAGCAAGATTTTAATGAATAATTATTAATATTAGTAATAACAATGTTAATGTGTATATTAACCATATTTATATTATTTTAATTAGAGAAAGTGAAGTAGATCTGTCATGCAAGTAATGATTTTACAAACTTATTGTCTAATTTTCTGGTTTCTTTGCTCCCAGGTATAAGTATCCTCAATATCGATGTGAAAAAGCTGCATAGGTAATAAAACCAGGTGAGTGTTCAGTTAAGACATAATAAAATAGTGATTTTCATAATTCCTTACATTTATATAGCACTTTTCTGGGCACTCAAAGCACTTTACATAGAAGGGGGGAATCTCCTCAACCACCACCAGTGGTTATAATTATAAAAAGTTCTAATTCCATTCAAATGTCACACTTGGTTTAACTGTCTGGCTAAAAATGAACGGAATCCTTGCTGTCTAGTGGCTTTCGCAAATGGTCCGAGGATAAAACCTTGGGGGACTCCTTAAGCTGTTCTTGAAAGCTACTTAGTGCCAGTCTCATCTGGTCCTCAGTGCCTTGCAGTGCCTTCACCTCCATGCTGTAGAAGACGTACAGCATCAGTGTGGAGAGGAGGACGGCAAAGCACAGCGCCCCCAGCAGGTAGAAAGAGGCTTTGGGAAAGGGCTGTTCAGTTCCCAGAGCAAACAATGGGATAGTGGCGATTGCTAGCTCAAGCACTAACAGGACAAGACCCATAATGCCTGTACGCGCTGCTGTGTGGCGCATGCGCTCAGCGCAGTGGAGACCCACCTTTACTTCAGTACGAGCTTCATTGACTGTGTTGACCAGCTCAGGAAGCTTATCTGAGAAAGAAAGAAAGTGACAGAATGGAAAACCATACACTAACATTTAAACGTTTGAGTTCAGTTAGATTTTTTTTATTTTTATTTTTTTAAAGAAATCAATACTTGTATTCATTAAAACGGATTAAATTAAAGTGACAAAGACATAATGTTACAAAATTTCAAATAAATGCTGCTTTTAAACTTTCTATTTCAGCTTTCTTTCTGTATTACGGTTTTGACAAAAGTATTAAACAGTTTGACTTTGAGAATAATCAGAAATGTTTGTTGAGCAGCAAATCAGCATATTAGAATGATTTCTGAAGGATCATGTGACACTGAAGACTGGAGTAATGATGCTGAAAATTCAGCCTTGCATAAATTACATGTTAAAATATATTAAAATAGAAAACAGTTATTTCAAATTGTAACAATGTTTCACAATATTATTGTTTTTGCTGTATTTTGAATCAAATGAATTTTGGGTGCACTGTTCCTTTAAAGCAAATTGCATATCCAAAAAACAAGCAAGCAAACACAATTTTCATACTTTATTAAAGTGCATCAAAATAGAGAGCATTGGTTTCGTGGCAAGATTTTTTGTTGTTGAAGCAAAAATGTGTGTATTTAATATTCTAAGATCCCCAAAACTGGAGCAAATACCTGAAACACAGCCAGATTGTCTCTCTGAGTACCCATTTCCCTTTGTAGTCGGTGTAAACAGGAACTTGGCCGTGAGAGCCTCGTGGTCAGAGTAAGGGAAGGGATGTCCAGGAACAGGGCCCTTAGTGGTGGACAAAGACTCACAGCTCACATCCACTTCCCCTGATCCCTGCCAGAAAAACAGCGCTGTTTCATTCATGAGCATAAAGGTAAAGATAGCTGTTTTAAAGACAAGTAGATCTAATTTGTTTAATTTTCTTGTCATTCGTGTCTGTAGGATGAGTTACTTCAGAGTTACTTTTGTTAAAATGACTAAACTGCAGCATAAGCAACAGCAGTATGAGGACTAGAAAAACACTGCTTAATAACAGAAAACACCACTTAATAATAATAAACAGTAGAAATTCCAACAAGTATCTAATATTTACCTTGAACAGGATGTAGTCTATCCGGACTCCTCCTCCAAATGGAACAAGCCCATCTGTGTTTGTGAATGGGTTTTCAGATATATGAGTGTGTCCCTCCTCACATCCCTGAAACAAATGACAGGTTGGCTGTCATAAATCATCATTTAGAAAGCAAGGTGACTTTTCATTACACATGGACTCAGTCATTACGAGAATCCAGGCAGCATCACGCTGCAGTACTAACATCAAAGTGAGCGGTCTCACTGAAGCTGTCCTGAAGTCCTGTGTAGTTTCTCAGCAGTCTGGTGCCGAGGTCGTCCGGGTGCATGTTCAGATCTCCACCCAGGATCACCACGTCCGCTCCAGCACTAGTGTGCCTTTATCAAAAAGACAGCCAGACGTTAGCATTATATATATAAGCCAGTTTTGAGAAGAAAAAAGAAAAAGTGTCATAATTGTGAGATGTAAACTCAGTATTACAAGAAGAGTTGTGAGATATCTTCAACAAAACCATTGACCAGTTCAGTGTGATCTCAAAAGTTGAGCGTCACTTTTAAGCACTGACTCCTTTATGAATCTGTTGCAATCTGATGCAATTTTGCAAAGAGACTGTTATTGAAGAACTGTGCAATTAAAACCTATATGAGGCTCAAAATAAACCTGCAGCCATGGCTAAATATAGCAGACGTTTAGCACCTTATGAACTGTTGCAGCTCCCAGGCTTGAACCACTCGGTGTGGCAGATACGAGTCTTTCTCTCTGCAATATTCTGCATGCAGCTGCAAAGAGAAGAAACTGCTGTAACAGAGTAGAAGCTAAAAAGAATAATTCATTGATAGGAAAAAAAAAACTATTAAAAATGCTCAAAAGAAAAGAGCACAAAACAAAACTATGAATTTTTTTTTTAACTATGAATAATATTAATAATTACTATAATAAATTAAAATATAAAAAATAATAACAAATACTATAATGCTATATAAGTAACACTGATACATGCATTTTGCATGAACTTACATGAGTGACAAATATATGAACCGTCAGCCCACTGATGTTGAGCAAGACCTTCCCGACGGCTTTACCACCAAACCAGTCGCCATGTTGAGCCTGATATAAGAATTGATCATTAACAAGCCATCAGATAAACCACCATCTCTGACACTGAAAGAGGAAACTGAGGCCTCATAAATGCTGCATTATTTTTTTTTACAACAGTCTGTGTCTATAAAGGGTGTACTGTTTACTTTTCACAGGGTCAGGGTTTGGCTGGTTAGGATGACAAATAGTTGATCTGCATAATAAAATACTGTTTAAAAAAACATAATATTTTCACATCACATATTTTTATTATGCATAGTTGTAAGTATTTTATAAAAGCAACATGGTATTTAAGAGTGTGCTATGTTGTAAATATATAGTACAGGAAACAATCATGGCTTGTGTTAAACTGCATTACTGAATTAAATGCTATTCTTCCTTTCTTTATTTTTATATTTAAGTAGAAGAGCAGGATGTTTGTGCATGCAACTGATCAGACTCACCATATATGGATATCCATTTAATGAGTATCTGTATAGAAAGGCATCATGGATTCGATGTCTGGAAAACACGGCCAGTCCGCTCCCTATAAATCCACTGAAAATGAGAAGTTTCATCTTTATCTGTGCCCTTATTCATATCGCTTTGTGCATTTCAAGAACCTTTAGTAAAAATGTTGTTATGTGTCATTTTCATGCATTATAGATCATGACTGACCTTTTAAAATAATGGGAGTATGGATAGATGCTGTTAAGCTTCTTCTTTAAAAACAGAAAGTCTTTCTCACACCACACCTGGAACAAACAGCCCCAGAAAAACATGAAGAAAAAAAAAAAAAAAAAAAAAAAAAAAAAATCACAGTAAAATTTAGTACTGACATATATGCTTCTTATGGTTCGAACAGTTAATTCAATGATTATCAATCCTTTAAACTGTGAGAAGAGGCTTCTCTCAATGTGTGGAATATCTGTGACAATAAAAAAATAAAAATACGAATAGCCATACAGTATTTTGTGAATGTAGAATGTATTTGCCTATTTAAACATCTGTACGTGTGGAAGTTTATGCGTTTTACCTCCTGTAATAACGCTACATCAAGCTGTTCCTGACTCAGCAGGTCTCCGATCAGAACAAACCGCTCTTTGCAGTTCTTACTGAGGTATCGGATCCCCCTAAAACAATCACAACAAACTACATTGGCCCCTTTATACTATTATCTTGCATTCATGGAAAATTTGTAGTAAATTATTAGTTACTACTACATTCAGTGCAAAGATTTTCACTAGAAATTAAGAGAAAATAAAAGGATTTTAACAGTTAGGAATGAAAACCAAATCTCCACATGCAAATCTGTAATTCCCGCAACATACAGTAAATTTTCAAATACAATAGTTTACGTTATTTGTTGTTTTATGTTTTATAATAGATGAAAAACATTTATTATGAATTATATTTATTATGAATAGCTCTAAAAATTAATTGAATAAAAAAATGTGTATCAAGTGTTATTTTAGTTTCATTGAGATACTTTTAGTTTTTTCTGATTTTATTTTAAGTAATCAAAATGCTTTTTATGGTTTTAGTTTTAGTTCGCTATATAATAAACCTGGCAATATCAACAATGTTTAGAAAAAGCATGCTGTTAACTAAGAAAATACAGGTGCATCTCAAAAAATTAGAATATCGTAAAAAAAAAAGTAAGCTTTCATGTAAGCTCTAATCATCAAAATTAAAACAAAAAAAACTTTTGAAATGTTTTACTTCACATGTAATGAATCTAGAAAATATGAAAGTTTCATTAAATAAATTTCATTTATTTAAAGTATTTTTTCTGACATTATTTTAAACATTTGTCCTGTCTTTAGTACAATATCACATTCATTAAAAAAAAAGTATGATATGATCATTTTATAGACCTATTGGATATTGTGTAATCAACTGGAACTTCCTACAGGGACATTTTTTAACCAATGGAGTATCATAATGTGTTCTAAAGGATCTAGCTTTTGTTTTGCATTTTGCTGAAATCCTATAAAACATTCCCAGTGGGATCAGTTAAATATCATTTAGGAATATGAGAATTCTGTATTTCTTCAGCTAAAGGAATCTCACCAGCAGTTGAGAGAGAAGACACGGAATCTGATTGGTGCTGAGGTTGTCATGGCGATGGGTTTTATGGGATGCTTACAGCCAGTCTGTGAGGATAAAGGAGAGAATCTAGTTTACGCTTAAACCAGTTCCGACACACAAAACAAAACAGTTTGATTCAGTTGTGAATTTCTCAGAATGAGCGTCACTGTACGTTTGAAACTGTTTACACAAAATCCTGCACAAAAAAAAAATCCTGCACTTTTTTCTTTTTTTTTTTTTTTTTTTACAGTGCATTAAAAGTTTTTTTGGGTTAGTGAGACTACAAGTATACTGGTTTATCTTTATGTATGAAATATACTTTGGAAAATATAAAATAATATAAAAATTAATTATTAATAATCAAATACATTTAGCTTACAAACATGACAAAAATTTTATAAATACAAACATTTTAGCTTCCACCTCAT
This sequence comes from Cyprinus carpio, assembly GCF_018340385.1. Classification (NCBI taxonomy): domain Eukaryota; kingdom Metazoa; phylum Chordata; class Actinopteri; order Cypriniformes; family Cyprinidae; genus Cyprinus; species Cyprinus carpio. The sequence continues at coordinate 27,915,306 of NC_056602.1, read as the reverse complement.
CAACACAAAACCACCACTTCATCAATCTAAAATAAAACATATTTCATATTTACCTGCCCTGCCTAAAACATAAGCAAGACTGGTGCTTGTTAGTCCACAGCATTCTAAAAGAAAGACGTTCACAACAAGCCATACAAGTAACTGAAATACCTTTGAGCCAGAGTAAAACCACAGACAGAGTCCCTGACACACAGCGCTCACAAATCATAAAGCCCGGCGCCCAGCAGCGCTACTGGATATCATTATGGCTCCACCTCAATCCCGAGGGTCAAAGGCCCACTCACTGTGTTGCCATGGTGACACTTACTGTACACAACACACCCTGCAGAGTGACTGCAAAGATAACCTTGTGTGGGGGTGTGTGTGGGTGTATAAACACACACATACATGCATGCATGCATATATACATATACACCTACATTTTAGACTTACTACAAAATACTAGCCTATAATTACTTATATACAAATAAATGATAGTTTATATTTATATATATATATTAAAAAAAAAAAAAAAAAAAAAACTGTATGGTTCAAAGACGAGACACCCCATTTGTGCCTGCATCAAATGAATTGTACAAAAGTGACTTTATATACATCAAAAGCACATTTGATGCAAGTAATGATTAAAATAACTTTTGTGACTTTTGCACTCATCTTGCATTTCTTTTTCTCATAATACTCAGAAAAACAATTTAAGCAGTACATGTTCTAAATGCATGCTTTTTTTAAATGTACAAATTCAATCCTGCATTAAACATTGTTTTGATGCCTGAAAACCCTTTTTCAAGTTCAAGTTGAGCTTTAATGTCATTCCGCTACATGTGGAAATACAGTGGAACGAAATGTCGTGTCTCACAGTGCTACATAAATACAGACATACAACAATGAAGTAAAACAGTATAAACCTATAAACACAACCTACTGGAACCGATTTGGACGATAACACTATATATATTATCTAAAAGTTTTACAGTAAGCTAAAACAACATAGACTATACAAATGCTTCATAATAATACTTACTATATACACTACTAACCTACTGACAGATTTTGAATATGAATACCTATACATAAGACTAAAAAAAATAGCCTACACAAAAGCTTCACATAATATATCCTATAAACACACTTAACTATTGACAGATATTTTGAATATGAATATACTCATATATACTGTTTACCTACAAGACTGAAAAAGAAAAAATATATAGACTATCGCGAATGCTCACATATACTAACTGTACAAAGTTGCAAAGAGAAACATCGTAAGCTCAAGCAGCAGGCGGGGGCACAGTGCTGTTGATCTGTAGAGTCTAAACATGTAAAACATAAAAAAAACAATGTGGGAAAAAAAACACAAAGCCGCCAAAAAAAAAAAAAAAAAAAAAATTTGCAAAAAAAAAAAAAAAAAAAAATTCAGACAGTTTTTCTGTGATGTGGTAAGGTTGGGAGGAGGTGTTGGGGGTGTTTGGGGGGGTGGAGGAGGGGAGATGGTCCATGTTTCCAGGAGGTAGGGGTTTGTGTGGGGGTTTTCAGAGGAGGGTGGGGGTTGACTGAGTTTAGGGCTCTCACAGCTTGAGGGAAAAAGCTGTTGAGCAGTCTGGCGGAGCGGGCTCTGACGCTCTGGTACCGTCTTCCTGATGGTGGAAGCTGGAAGAGACTGTGGGAGGGATGGGTGGGGTCCTTCACGATACTGTTGGCTTAGCTGGAGCATCGTGTCAGGAAAATGTCCAGGATGGAGGGGAGAGGGGCACCGATGATCACTGTCCGCTGGATGGTCTTTCTGCCGCACTTAACTACCCCTCACCAATCCAAGTCGTAAGGTCAGTGTTGGTCAACGGAGTTTCTCCTGAAGTCCATCACAACCTCCACTCACGCTTTGTCTTCTCACAAATTGAGGGACAGGCTGTTAGTGCCACACCATTCAGCCAGCTGTGCCACTTCCTCTCTGTAGTGCGTTTCATCGCTGTTGTGTCATCCGCAAACTTGAGGATGTGGTTGGAGCTGAACTTGGAACTTTTCATCTTTGACCTTTGTATTGCTCCTTATATTAGTGTATAAAATATTAAAAAAAAAAAAAAAAAAAAAAATATACAAACTATTCAGTAACTAACATCCCTTACAACAACAACAATGACAAAATAAATTAAATAAAAGGTACTATCGTACTACAGTTTTTTTTTTTTCTGTTGTTGTTAAATGTACCATGGTATATATCAAAATAACATGGTATTGTCATCGCTACAGTAATATTATGGCACATCATACACTAAAATTAACCATGATATTTTTATGATATCAAATTCTTGCAAATCCCAAAGATCCTTCTAACATAAACTCCCAGCAGCTTTACACACATCCTAAGCTGAATCTCAATGGCAGCGTGTGCTTGTGATGACAGTAAATCAGTCTGTAGGCCTATTCAGTTTACACCAGTAAGCAGCAGCATTTGCTCCAGCGTTATGATTGTCCACTGAAAACAAACACAGAACGCACAGCTCCCGTAAACATCTGAGCATACTCACGACACCGCAGACAGACCAGACCAGACCAGACCTGAACAGTGACTATACAATCAGTGTTTTAGGGAAGCCGGTTTCCATCATGGGGAAAAAACGAAATAAGCCGGTTGTGGCAGTCATGGGGAACAAAAACACATCTGAAAACAAACAGTAAAGAAAAGGTATGAGAGTTTTTCTTTTTCAACTTCCCCCAATTCACACAATTCATAATCTCTCAAATCAAACAATTCACCTTCAGAAATTAGATATATAAACTCAGAATTATAACTTTTTCTTCTTCCCGCAATTCAGAGTTTTTTTTATCTCGCAATTCAAACTTTTTTCAGACTCTAGAATGTGCTTGAGTGACGTAAATTTGTAATATTTAAAAAGTCAGCAGAACATTCTGGTTTTATGATTGTCTCGCACATTGCCAAAGCACTTTCCGTGTTTGACCTCCATATCACCAGACAACTCGTGACCAACCGGTTTTTTTATTATTTGTAATTGTGTTAAGAAGCCTGTTTCCCACAGGAAACCTTGAACTAACAAGAAAGTACTGTGACTTTATATTGTTTTGCCCTGAACACCTTTATTATTATTATAAACCTGAATTATAACTTTTTGGTCCCGCAATGTTGGGGCTATAATCTCAATTCAAACTTTTTCTCAGAGGAGTGAATTACGCACTTAAAAAAACACACACACACATCACACAATTCCAACACACACAACTATATATATATATATATATATATATATTTTGTATATATTATACAATATATATATATACATATACATATATATAATGACTAGTTGGGTACTTAAGGTAACTAGTGCAAACATATGATGCCATATACACACTTAAGCACACTTTAAAAATAATGTCACTGCATTATATTACAAAACATCAAAGCACGTATCATCTGCGCTCATATGCCGCAGAATGCATTTAATTAAACGCTGTTAAATGTAAACAACTCATATCTGATCTAAACCTTATACCAGACACTAACTTCTCTTCAACACACCAAATCCCTTCACCATTTCATAAACAAACTTTCATGAGCTCAGCGTCTCATATCTTGTCCATCTGCATTCAGACCGCTACTTCCTCATCTGCCACTGACCCCTAATCCGCCACTAACAAAAATCACTCCTCTTTAAAAGTCAATCTCGGCTTTATCAAACGCGTCTGGTGGATATTTCACGTTTAACTTTAAACTTTTAATTTGTAAAATGAGCAAACGTGTTCATCTCTCAACTGCTGAGCGCAAAATAAAGCGTCTTCCCGTGACTGACACACGCGTTTGTATCGCAGAGTTTAAAGTTATTCAGAGTTTAAAAGTTTACTTTTCGTTAGTTTGTTTCCATACAAGAGATACTTTGCAGCAAATGAAGTTCAACGTGAGTACGCCGACTCTCGGACGTCACGGTTCCGTCATTACCAGCGTCACGTTGACTGGAATGCTGGGAAATTGAGTTTTTCTTAGGGAAGCGCTCACCCAATATTGTCTCTGTTTGGTGAAGTACAATGTCTCAAAATATTAATTGGCATATTTTAAACATTCACTGTCAAATTTCAATTAAATAGATGTTAAATCATTATTCGCGGGTAAATTATTTTCCAGAGCGTAAGTAGATGTCATGTGTTTCCTGTTACTTTTCTCAGCGCTTGTAAAGATGGACCAATTAAGGGCCGTTGGTGAAAACCTGTTTTATACAGTCTATGGTGAATACTATCGATGACGTTCTTAAGCTTATTTTAAATTCTTTTGGGTGGAGCGCTTCTATTCGTGCGTGCGAATCAAAGGAATTAATGCAATGGAGTAATATCTAGAGTTAAAAAAAGAAGGGAAAAAATACTTAATCCTTAAAGTCCTTAATTTTAAATGCAGCTCAATGTGGGATTTTTGAAGCGCCCTCTGAAGAAAGAACTTCTGCAACTCGTGAACGTTTTTGGACATTTACCACAGTATTCCTATAAGTACTAATGTATTTTTTAAATGTTGCATTTTTCTCTACAACCAGTAGAGATAAGCAGTTGGTGATAATTCAATACAAAATAAAAGTCAACATGTTAATTCTGCCTCTCACAATTGTCATGTATTCTAGATATTGCAATGTCAGACCTTTAAATATACTTTGTTTTGTTTTTAAGAATATTTTCTGCCAGTCTCATTGATGTGAAAGAGAATAAGACACTTTTACAAAGTTGTAAGTGTGTTTTAAGAAATACGGTCCAAGGAGACCCATGCCATTTTATTGGTATTGCTATACATTGTTTTGATTATATTGTACAAACCCCTAACATTGAAGATATACATAACTGCAATGTACAACTGGTAACCAAGGCCACAATGAACTGTTAAAAACAAGGGGAAAGCTTTTGCCAACACCACTTAGATTATGGCATGAAATAACAGTAACACACAAAATTTTCAATGTATGCATATAGCATCAATTGAAAGTCGAAGAGCAAACATAAAATTAATAATTATAACAACAATAATTATAAAAAGGAAACAAAAACACCTATAAGAAAAAATACAATTGAGGAAACTGTCGTCACTGAAGTTCAAACACAAAAAAGTAGGTGAAGGCTGTCCCAATATACATTACATTTCTGTTTTTTAAGGTGTACCCAAGAATTCGCAGTACCTTCAGAACTTAAACTGCAACTCATGTCTAACAACCATCCCAAGCACATTATCCATACAAACGGTGCCGTCTTTCGATTTTAGGGGCGAGTGGAACAAAAACGCTGCATGGCTAAAAAAAAAAGACCTTTGAAACATTGAATCGTGTCGAAAATTCAAGTTTTTAGTTCTCTAATGGGAAAACAAACATTACATTTTCAGTAGTAGCAAAACATGATCTCAGATCAGCACTGTTAAAATGGCATATTTCTGTAATTCCATTTCGAACACCTGGTGCATTCTGGTTCTAAAAAAAGTTTATGTACATCTGAAAGATTCAGAGAGATGCACAAAGCATAAAAACTATAAGAACACGTCTGTGCTGACGTACAGGGTGACATTAATGACTTTCCCTTTTACACTTTAACACCATGAATACAAGAAAAACTGATGCTTGAACCCAAAACTAAAGGATCTGACATGTAAATGTACTTGATGCAAAAAAACAAAACAAAGGTACACAGTGCAGATACATTGTGATGGTGAAGAAAAAAGAAAGACATGAGTAAGAAACAGCTTGAAAATGCAAACATTCTTTCAAGGGTTTATAAAGCACCAGATACGACAGGCAAAGCAACGTCCTCTGACTTAAAAAGACATAAAACAAACTCCATCGAGGTATTGTTCCAGGGTTAAATGTTTAAAATCTCGACGGGCAGCACTTTGTTTGTACCAGAGTGACATTCACACTTGACTTTTAAACAATCTGACCTTTCCTCGGTTCATGCGTCTCGTGAAAGCTTCGATGAACAGCAGAGTTAAATACTTTGTCACCTTGTAACATAAAGAAATTGATCGCTTTATCTATTCCTACTATTTTATGTCAAGAGGTAGTCAAAAGGCACTTCAGAGTATTATTCGATTTGTGTTCTTTGAAGAAAGGCACTCACATTTGGGTCAACTACTCAGAATCCTTTAGTACCTGCAAAACGGTTTCTGACGCCTTTTCTCTCTTTCTCTTGAAACAAGTAACATCTGCAACTATTCAATTAAATAAAGTCCAGGCACTGTTTTCCTGAACTTCAACTGCAGTGTTTGCAGTACGTCTGTCCTTTATAAAGATGAACGTAAACCCTCCGCTGGCCGACCTGGTCCTCATTTACAAATCAGATAAATCTCACAAAACCTGGCAACAACACGCCCATTTCATATTTCTCCCCAAAATCAAAAGAAAAAAATACAATAACATTTTTCTTTAAGAAAATGCATAAAGAAAACAAACTTATTTTTATAACTTTTTTTTGCATTACGATATTATATTGAAGATCATTAATCACATTGCTTCCCAAAATCTTTTTACTGTAATGCAAAAAAGCACTGCCTTTATCCTGAACTGTTTTAAGAGTAATGACAATATAATTTTCTTTTGCATTATAATAAGAATTTCGGGAGAAAAAGTGTGGTTCTTGAAAATAACATGCAAAAGTAGTCCTAAAAATAGCCTTTATTTTCTTTATCCAATATATATATATATATATTTCCTTTCTGATTTTAGGGTAAAAGGAGACATTTCTTTGTGAGATTCACCCTTATATCACTGTAAAATGCTGCATGTACCACTTACAAACAGCACACATTGTCTTTCATGACATTCTTTCCCATCAAAACACATTCACATTCCCTCCGTGGAGACACAACAAAGCTCAAAAGACATCTATGATCTGTATATGCAACAAAACCAATGTGACCCATTTTGTATTTAAGGCTTTTAAAAACAAATACTAAAAAGTTTTTTTTTGTTTTTTTGTTTTTTACAGAGTAACACTATATGTTTTATGTCCTCAAAGACTCAAATTCTGTACCAGGTTTAGAACAAAAGCAAAACATTTGGTTTTTTGTAACATTTTGGTGTATTCCTCTGATGTTTGGACAATTTGGCATATTCCTCCGTACGTGTGACGGAGGGACTGTGCAAAGCAACAGAAGTCTCGCGGCGGCGAGGGCTAGTCTTTAATGAGCCTATAGACGTGGTATTGTGCCCCGTGTTCACTCGTCGACACTTCAAACACAAACGCTATACACAGCAGAGTCTCCTGGGTTTCCCTGTTGGTCACCACCTGCAGCAGGTCAAACAGAGAAGAAGAGAGCATTTCTAGTACAGGAAAAAAATGACTTTAGAAAATGCAGATTGTAATTATTATTTCCAAGCAATAAACATAAAAATAAAATGATGTATTATTACAATATCATTAAAGGATAATGTAAAGCATTACTTTTGATTTTGTAAACTTTATTTTATAAAATATATATAATTTTATATTGTTTCCAATAAATCACAGGAAAAAAAATTGACTATTTATTCTCATCATAAATTAGATATTAACATGAATATCAATATAATGTCAAAATCACTGTGATTATTATTTTCAAGCAATATACAATAACAATAAAAAATAAAAAACAACCAACTATATTAACAAACAAACAACAATAAATAAAAAATAAACATTTTCATAATTATCTGATAATTATATATTTAGAAAAAAATGTGTTTTATTTTTTAAAACATTTATACTGTTATAACGGTGACAATTTTTCTGATCATAAATTATATATTACTTTTATTAAGATTATCATTATCATCCAAATCATTATTACATTTCAAAATGATATATTTTCATCATTATAATTATATTATTGGAAATAGTTATCATTTTATTTGGTCTCTCCCATTAATTACAACAATTTCTTAAAACAGCTTATTTAATGAATTAAATCAAATCTAGATCATTGATATGCCTCTTTTTAAATGTGTTATAAAAAATATTTTTTTCATTTCTTTAGGTAAAAAAAAAACAACAACTTGTGGACTTATAGAAAACAATACAGATAATTCTAAACATGACAAGGGTGTTAAAGTCTTTATTTTGTTTGACCTGTAAGATGGTGAAGTTTTCTAATACGCTGTTCATCATGTATTTCTCAGGCAGGTGCTTGAGCTTGTGGATGAAGTTGATCATATATTCGCACATGGGAGAGCGATGGATCCGATACAAGCACTTCCCTCCCTCGACACGAGCGTACTCTGTCTGTAAATCCAATAAAGCACGGTCAGATAAGAGAAACACTAGCGCTTTTCAGTCAGTTAAAGGCTGATCTTACTGACCTCCACTTTTTCCACCACTTGCTTCCCGAAAGAGCAGACCTTGGTAGAGACGGTGATGGTCATGTTCTCTGAGCTGCTGTACTGACTGCTGACTCCGTAGAAGGAGCCCGGTCCATCCTGAAGGCCGCTGTTGTTCAGATCCGCCTGAGAGAGAAACACAAACTCAGTACTGTGGTGCAAGTGATGCAACGAGCAAATAGATTCAAGCTGCATGATTTAAGGAGTCATTCATATTTGTAGCAATAACAGTCAGGTACAGTATATGTCAAAGTACCACCAAAGTGCTTTTCTGTGAAGGTTTACGTCACATAAATGACATGCACACACCCAAAACTTGACGAGGAAGAAGGCGTTATGAGGGCCCTTCTCGTACAGCTCCTTGAGTCCTCCCGTCTTCTCGGGGAACTTGTCGTAGATCTGTCGGATGTCCACCGCCTCCAGCAGAGGATCGCTGTAGGAGGGGATGGTCTGGCCAATTTGAACAAACAGGTGTTTGCTGTACTGTAAAAGAACATTTCAAATATATTGTGAGCCGTCTGCATTTCTCAGGGATTAAAGTGTTCTGTCACTACGACGGATTTCCGTCTGTTCATAAAGACAGTCACATTCGAACGAATCAATTGAATGAATTATTCGGTGATAAAATCAGTGACTTGCCGCCACCTGCTGGCGGATTTAGTTTCATTTTTAGCGTATAATTTCAGTCAGGAGCGCTTGTCCTCCTAATTGAAAATTTTAGGAGCACTTTCTGATCAATAATCAAAAATTATGATTAAAAATTATCCTTCCTAATACAAGGTGACATTTGACTCCTTAAAGTGACTTACAGGAATATTTTCTTTTTACCTTTATGGTAATGGCATTATTTTCATCTATGTCAAATTCAGAAATTTATGTTTATAAGCTTTTAAAAATTTCTGTTTAAAACAAGTGAAGCAGAATAAGACAAATAATTTACCAATCATATGAAATTAGTATTAATAAAGTACTTTATACTACAGAGGTGGCACAGAAGAACACAAAAGTGGCTTGTAGGTACATTTATTTTTTTATATGTAGGTACATTTTTATTTTATATTTTATTTTTTTTACGTGCTCCTCATGACAAGTTTGGGAAGCTAGTTGGCGCATGAGTTCCCAAAAGCATGTTGAAGCCGAGATGGATTTCAAGTGAAGCAGCATTTACTGTAAACCAAGCCGCTCTGAGATGCTGCAAACGGATCATGAGCTTCTTGAGTGTAAAAAAAAAAAGTGCTTTAAAAAGAGCTTTACTCTGAAACATGCGGCATATTTATTTAATTAACTAACACACTAATCCATATCACTATTTACTCAACTTTGTAAATAAGCATATTTGTGGAGTGCTCCTGTCTACTCACAGACTCCTGGTCCTGCGGGACCTCCATGAACGCGGAGTACTCCAGAAGACGCAGTTTGGAGGAGGCGATGGTGCGATCCTGCCACACGGGCACTGCGGTGGCAACCGGCGGGAGAGGAGGGGCCAGAGACTCATACGCTGCACAAACACAAGGGGGCGCCACTTAAGACTCAACCATGCACATAAACAGAAGAAACCGAAGCGGGGTGGGCTGTGCTCGAAATGAACTACTATTGCACTAGTATTCTTACCTAAGGGTGGTTGAACAGGTCCAGGTATGTTTGAGTAAGGAGTTTGTGCAAATGGCTTGATGCTGAAAAAGTGTTCAGGATTTGTTAGAATCAAAGTTACTTGTGCAAAAGTAACACATGAGTGCACATGAAAAGATCATTTACTTGGGTTAAACATCGCCTTCAGGGTTCCCACACTTTTTGACCATTTCCAATCATTTGTTATTACTGGATAAGGATTGTTAAAAATCATTTTGATGAAACTGATTTGTAAATGAATCATTTAGAATCAACCAGTTCAACTGAATCGAATGGAAAGAAGCCTTATGCTAGACAAGAGCAATATCCAGCTGATTATTAAATACAAAATATAAATTAAATAAAAAACAAAATTCAAAAAAAAAAAAACAAAATAAAAATAGAAATGGAATCAAATGGAATCAAAATTATTTTTGAAATCAATATTTATTGTTCACATATTTATTAATTCAGTATATAGTTGTGAGATATACAGTATAGTTTATTTTGTGATAATGACTAGATGACCGTATAATATATCTAGTGCTTTCAAACGATTAATCACATCCAATAAAAGTTTTTGTTTTTGTAATATGTGTATTGTGTATATTTATTATGTGTATATAAATACACACACACATACAGGATATATTTATAATATTTATATTTACAAATATTTACATGTATATATTTATATTTGTATAATTTATATTATATATAAATATATTTAATATAGAGATATAACATTTTTCTTAAACATACACATGCATTTGTGTTTATTTATATATACATAATAAATATACACAGTACACACACCTATATTGTGTAAACAAAAACTTTTATTTTGGATGCGATTAATCATTTGACAGCACTAAATATATCATATGTCACCAGCTGTTTTTAAACAGTTGGCCAATTTTGGCTTATTGTTTTTATCGGATGATACCGATTATTGGCCGATACTTTGTTGCGTCCCTTCTTTCTTGTGCTGAACACAAAAGAAGATATTTTGAAGAATGTTGGAAACCAAACAGTTGACAGTGACCATTGACTTCCATACAACTTTTTTTCCTTGGAAGTCAACTGTTTGATTACCAGGATTCTTCAAAATACCTTTCTTTGTTGCAGAAGAAAGGAACTCATTCAGGTTTGCATTTTTGGGTGAACTGTTCCTTTAATTTTCAGTTCTACAAAACACACATTTACTGATATCTTCCAGTTGTCTATGACCGTGGGAACCCTTTGTTATTGTTTTTCCTTTAAAGGTGGGATATTTCACACCTTGACACTTCACTTATCCCACAACTGTTTGTTTTGGCCGTATCAGCTAAGCGTAAGTTCACCTACTTCAGAGTGGGAGTGTAATGTGATAGAAGTCATGTGTGCTAGCTCACGTCTGATAACACACATGCTCAAGAGATTTCAGCAAAAGCTGAGACCACAGAGCCCACGATGTAGAGAGGAATCAGGCTGCCAGTGAATAATGTTGGGAATAAAAACCAGAACCCAGACAGAGCAGCATACTAAAATCTGTCTCTAATGGCATTTCCTGCACCCCTACTGAATCTACAGTAAATCTAACCACGTTTTAGCCAAACTGTGAGCTTGAAATCTGAAACGAATATGATTAAAAAAACTGGCCGCTACAAAATAATAAGAGTTCCCTACTTTTAACCACCAATGAATTTCGATGACTTTTTCAGTTGTTTGCGATTACTAAGCACTGCACAGAGAAATTCCTAGCCAATTAAAAAAAAAATTAAGCTAAGCATCTAGAACAGTTTATATCATAGAAATGGATGACTCTTTCGCAACTTCATGAATTTATTCATCTTCATGACTTTTTCAGGCACAGGAAGTTTCCTGAAATTATTGCAATATTATTTATTAGTATATTATCATGTATTATTATATAATCATATATAAATATCTCTATATTTTCCATGTGCATAGTAATCTTGTGCTCAAACAATAAACAGATGCACCATTTTCATTTACAAACAATTGACTAAGACGTTTTTTTTTTCCCCCCTATTCAAACCAGCGTTGTTATTGTTAACTAAAATTATTAAAAATACTTTTTTGTTAATTGAAGTAAAGCTAAAATAAAATATAAAAATGAGATGAAAGACTTAAACTTAACGAAAATTAGAAATGTTACTTTGGCAGCCAACTAAAATAAGTTTAAACTGAAGTACCAAAATAACTTAAATAGTAAAACTGAAATTAAAATAAAATCTAAAAACGTACATAAACAAAACTGAAAGTATAAAAAAAAAATATATATATATATATATATATTTATATATATTATATATATATATACAAAACTGAAAGTATACAAATAAATGTTCATTCAAAAACTGAAAGTATACAAATAAATGTTCATTCAAAATATCAATGAAATCTATAATGGTATATAAATAATATTAAACTAACACTTTCTTAAACTCGAGATACTAGTTTGAATCTGTCAGATAATATACAGTTGGACATATTACACTACCGTCAATGGAATCTGAACCAGATTTCCGTCCCTAGCAGTGAATCAAGCTAGCGAAAGATCAGTTCAAGCTCTGTGGAGGGAACTTACGCGTAGCTGGTGCGGCCAAGCCCAGGACTTCTTCCTGGATTGTGCCTAAGAACCAGCCTGATACATAAAAACGGGATCCATTAAACGTGCCAAATACACAGACACACAGATAAACACGTATGACCTCATGAGTTACTCACTCCTCAGAGGGTCCGGGTTGACCTGGGATAGGGGTCGGCCAGAACTGGAAAAGCAGCAATGAAAATCAATCAAATTGCTCCATAATTTGTGTACAAGGTAACTTCCAGGTTAAGTACAATCTAAATCGTACCCGTGCAGTTGGAGGGTAAGGGGATTGTGGAAGAGGCGGAAGAGGTTTTCTGATTAGACTTGGAGACACGATCTGAGCAGAGGAAAGTGACCCAATGTTCTGGAGAGCCTTGTCTTTGGACGCTTGATCCTGAGGAGAAGGAGACACAGGTCAGCAGAATAATCCAGAAGAAAATACAGACAAAATACTTATTAATTTTAATTAATGCAAAGCAGCCTGCTGGTTTATGATAAAGTAAGACCAAAAGCATCAGAAGAAGGGGAAATAATAGAAGATCAGAGAGCACCAAATCAATCTCAAAGAGAATTAGATTCACATTTACAGTGTTTGCAAGACAGCGATGGAAAAGTGTTAAAGTTTCAGGTAAGTTGATGTTTTAGGCTTCAAGTGTCTTGTTTTCTTTCAGATGTGCATGAAAATCATGAAAATCATAGAGCCATTAAAAAAATAATCACAATACAGAGTCAGAAAGAAAACCAATCGCGAATCAGTATGCAAATATGATGATGTCATTGCTATTAGATTTTAGAATGCTGAACATTCTAAAAAAGCAAGTCAATGGGAGATTTTCAAATTCTCTAAATTTATTACAAAATAGGCCTATGATATGTAGTCTATAAAAATTGAAATCATACAGAAAACCCAAGGCCAAAAACTACTGTTAAGCAAGTTCACCCCAAAATAAAGAAATTAATATTTGGAGAAATATAGCATTACATCGCTTGCTCACAAGTGGTTGCTCTGCAGTGAATGGATGCCGTCAGAATGAGAGTCCAAACAACTGATAAAAACATTACAATAATCCACAAGTATTCCACACCCCTCCAGTCCATAAATTGAAAAGCCAAAAAGTTGACTGTTTGTTAAAAATAAATTTGTCATTAAGATTTTTTTACTTTAAATCTTGGCTAAAATATGAGTTCTCTATTCATAATATTGCGTTCTCCGGTCAAAAGGTCATCTCGTCTGAATCAGGAGAGAAATATGCACAGATCAAGAACCATTCACAACAAAAAAGACATCTAAACAGTTCTAAACAAATGTGTTGATACAGTATATTTTGATGTGAGAACAGGGGATGGACTTTTTCAATGGAGAAGCGTTATATAGACTTTTGGCCAGAAAGAACAGTTTTAAGTTAAAATGCCTTAATGATGGATTTGCTTCTTACAAACATGCAGCTTTTCACTTCACAAGATGTTAATTGATGGACTGGAGTGGTGTGGATTTGTGGATTATTGTGATGTTTTTATCAGCTGTTGGACTCTCATTCTGACGGCACCCATTCACTGCAGAGGATCCATTGGTGAGAAAGAAAAAAAACTAAAAATTTCCAAAAATATTCTCATAAAAAAAAAAAAAACCCTCATGATGATGACAACATCAACAAAACATAATAATTTTTAGGTAAACTATTCCATTGCCTTGCGAACACTATAATTATGTATTTGCTTCAATATTAGTTACTGGACCTGCAGACTGCCTTTAAGCCTTTTAAAATCATGTTTATTAATAAGAATCTTTGGATTTTTGTTCCAATAAGAAGAGGAAAAAGGCAAAAGCAATACAGGTATCTGAAATATATCAATTACTGTGCAGCCAGCAGAGCAAAAGCAACATACTGGCCCGGGATGTCAAACAAACATACACATTTTTGGACCACGTTCCAGTTTTGTCTCACCAGTCAATCACCGAATCTGGTCAGGCTTCTTTTTCATGGATATTAAATTATACCATATGAAAAACATGCCCTGCAAATGAAAGCTATTTAACTATACGTTTGGCATGACATTCCAGTTTTCCAGAGGCTGAGTGTGTAGCACGTCACTTTGCATCACAATAAATGAACGTGGATAATAAAAAGACTCGCAGCTCACTCGGAAGCACAACCACAGTAAGTGGTGTTGTTTCACAATTACGGTTTTTGAATTTATAAAGCCTGTATGATCTGCAATACATCATAAAACAGAGGGACGACATGGAAAGTTCAGAGAGCAAAACGGCCAGGCATATTATTGACACAAGAATTATGAGCAATCTATGCACACCGCAAGGCCAGAGAAGAGGACTTTATAATGGCAGTGCTGGATGTAAGCTGAACCTGTGCAGGACAGCCAAGCAAAGCGAAGCAAAAAAAATAAAAAATAAATCAACAATAATTTGCAAAATTCAAATTCACACTTACCAAGTTCATGGCCTGAATCAAAAGAAAGAAAGACCATTAGTACAATATTTTGAAAGCAATTTTACTAAACCTATTGTCTCTGACAACAAAGTTTGGGATGCATGCTAACTACATGAAAGTCAATTCTATTCTAAACCTTTTTCAATTCTATTATATCCTAGATCTCTTCTGGAACTATTTTCTTGATCTTAAAATTAGGGGTGTAACGATCCATTGATACATTAAATGTCTAACGATACGATGTATCGATGCCACACGTAAAATATCGATATCTGTAATATAAATAGGCACCTTATTTTGACACTGTCCACATATTCACCAATGTCCGTGTATGCATTACCGCCAACGCGTGCATTCTCGTTCAAACGAAGACTGGCTGAAGGGTGAGCGTAAAAGATGCTCTGGATAGTTGACGGAATTCTTGAGCATTTTCAGCACGCACTGACACACGCACACATCCAAGGCGCACGCATACAGACAGCGCACTAATACCTAATTGAGCTCTCTTACGCTTTTTTGTGCATGGATGAACAAATACAGACCAAATTACATTAACGTGTGTGTGCCTCTGCAAATATCCTAGTGAACAGTCGCTTATGTCTGTCTTAACATAAACAGTTGAGAGAAAAAACACATGTGTATCAGTATATTGGATCAGTGCTTTTCTTCTTAAATTGAAAGCAGACTAAACTTCTGTAAAAGGAAAAAAAATCTCTGATTTTGACTGAACAACTTTTAAGGATTAATCTATATTTAATTTATACATTGAAGACTATGCAGTGTTATTTAACATTTGATTATTACATTTCTGTACCTGAAAATCTTTGTTTTGTTATATTGTATTTATTTTCTGCTATAGCTTGTAATTTGGTTATCTGTAGAAAAGGTTTTTAGCACTAAGCCCATAGTAGCAGCCGAAAATTCTCAAATACAGTTAACAGCTTTATTTTTGTATTTTTTTTAATAAATTTTTCTACATTAGTGTATTTTTTCCTACAACTGGAGTACCTCGTTTGTGTTGTTTACTAATGAGGATTTACATTATTTTATACATTGCATATTTTAGCACAGAAGCCTGAAAGACTGTCTTGACGGTTATAATATCTTAAGATTACTGATCTGTCTTTTTTCAATTATTTATTTTTCTTTTTTATTTAAAAAACAAAAAAAACAAAAAAAATAAAAAAAAACAAAAAACTGCAGGGCCTATTTTTTGTTGTAAATGTCCCAATTGTGGAACAGAAAAAAATTAAGTTAAATGTTCATGTTATATGTTTTGGTTGCATTTGTGAGTTAATAAAAATGTAGATGGTTGTCTAAAATAGGTATATAAAATAATAGTATCAATATATCGATTGATATTCTCCTGAACCGAATCGTATCATAAAATTTTTTGAAGTATCGGCAAATATTGTATCGCTATAAATGAGAATCGATATCGTATCATATCGTGACAAACCATCCAATTTACACCCCTACTTAAAATGGCTTGCACATGTGAAAATGTTTCTGAACATTTCAGGCAGAAATGGCATACTTTGTGCAAAAAATGTGGCACATACTGTACATCCATTTGTTCTATGCTTTTATAACCTACCTGAAAAAAAATCTAATAAGCACTAATAAAAAAAAAAAAAAAAGCTTTTCTGCAAATAATTTACTTATGTTGTAGTTCATGAATATACTGGCAGGGGGCGCCAAACACTACAATCAAAAATCACTAAAAATACAATGCAAAAACTACATATTAACGTTTAGAATTCACTGCTTATGTAAATTCTATTTATGTAATTTTGCAATTTCACCCACTTATCCTCAATATAAGGCAAAAAATAAACAAAAAACAAAAATAGTCCAATATTTATTCTAACTTTGTGCAATCTTGATTAAAATCACAATGTATCTATCTGTATTTTTACGATCTACTATTAGTGTTATCTGTATGCACCAAGGGTCTGAGAGTAACGAAATTTCAATTCTCTGTATGTATGTACTGTACATGAGGAAGAACTGACAATAAAGCAGACTTGACTTGACCTTATACACAATTTAAATTTACACATTTTCTTTAATTAGACAAGGGATTTTTACCATAAACCAACTATATTACAGATTCTCTCCCTCTCTCTCTGTCTCTTTGTACACACACACAGATAATAATAATATTTAATTTCAACAAATTTGTTTACATCACAGCCAGACTCATAACATAATCATCATCTAAAAAACCCATATCGCTCGACTGCATTACTGTATTGTGTTATCCAGAAGTTTTTCAGACAGATTTTTACAAGTGAAAACTGAGTATCAGTGACAGATACATGGAGTCTGGATGCAAGGAAAGGAAGGTTGAAGAAACAGTGAGCTTCAGGAAAGCCAAAGGGCAAAGATCTCAGCCATTCATGCACATTTAGCCTCTACGACAACCAGCAGCGCCAAACGCAAAGCACAACACTACATGACACAGCTTTCCGCAGCACTTCCAACTTTCTTAGCCAAATATTGCTCAAGATTTTATTCAGCCAATAGATAACTGGAACTTACAGCAATCTTTAATTGGTCTGTGCAAAGCTAACTGCTGTTAAGCCCCGCCCCACCCGCAGGAAAGCGCATACCTTCAGCTTTGACTGTATCTCGCGAGATTTTCTCCGGGCAAGAACCTGCAAATGGCTAGAAACCTGCAGAACAGAAAAGCCAAAGAGGAGGAAAAGAAAAAGAGGAGGAAGAGGAGGAGAAAGAGAGAGAAGCCGTAACCAAAGAGGAAAAAGATGTGGGTTTCCAACCTACCTTTATACCTGCTTGATACTCTCGAACTTTCTTCCGCGCTAACACCTGTATGTGACTAGATACCTGAAGAATTGCGAGATGGTTTAACAAAAACATACATGAAGAGTCACAACACACTATTTGCTTTGAGGAATATTTCAACAACTGAACTGAAAACTGTCATTAAATCTTTTTTGTTGTTATGTAAACAAATATTTAGTGCAATCGATGGTATATATAATGTACATACCTGTTTTCTTGTGCGGGTTTTGCCTGTTCTCAGCTTGATGTATCTGGCAATAAGCTCATTGCGACCTGAGAGGAAAGAACATTTTCTGTAAGTTTCACAGTGACCAAAAGGTGGCGACAAAAGCAATGAAAGAGAAACATGCGTCTCTCATCAACACTGCCAGACTTCATGAGACTGAAACCACAAACAGACAACTAATGAAGTAAAGCTTTTGGCTTTATATACTATATTTGCCTTTAAATGATGGGAAATATTTAAAATGACCATTTTTTAAACTGCTGCAATCAGTCATCTGGTAATAAGAGCAGTATCTATAAAAACCTCTAATAAGGATACATAATGGAGTATGTAATATGAACCTCTGGCTCAAAAATACTAACTGCTATTAACTATTTATTTAATTACTGACCATTCTCATACATCTACTAGAATCTTTTTTTTTTTTTTTTTTTTTTTTTTAATCTATTCAATTGTGAAATGCCTAAATAAATGTAATTGTATTATATATAAATATTTTTAAAAAATATATATAAATTTGTAACAAATAAAAAAATGCTATATATAATTATAAATACTTTCTTTTTTATATTAACATTTTCATGAAAAAATGCAACACTTTCTACTAATCAAATATTCTTATAATAAAACCAGGTTCACACTACAAGCAACACACAACGACAAAGCAACATGATCACATTCATTTCAATGGAAATCTGGTCATTTCAATGGAAATGAGGCGTGTCCAGCAACGCAACAAAGTTCAGAATCATGAATAAATAATATTCAGTCTTTTGCCTCAAAAATGTTTGTATTTAGCAGCAAGAAAACTGATTTTCTGTCAATGTGAGAACGCCCAGTAGCAACCTCATCACCAGCCCCGAGTGTGACTGCAGCTTAACTCCTAAAATGCATGGGGCATTCAGCGCCCCCTTGAGGAAGACCACTTTGCTTTTTATATCAACAAATTTTATGTCATTAAAGTGTTTGCAACGTTGAGTTGCCCATGAATGCACATTTCTGCCTCGGAGTAAAAAATTGTGATATAAAATTAGCAAGATATAAAGGCACATTATGAAAAATAAAGTCACACATTTTATATCTAAAATATTTTTATATACATCCAAAAAAAACAATCAATTAACATCAAAAAAAAGAATAACAACAATTAGTTTTTTTTTAGTCTGGAGGCGGAAATGGTTTTCCACAGCAGAGAGACCACTGCACTGATTTGAGTTTCTGCACACCATTCCCCAGACACACCCTCTCTCTCTCCAAGCCTCCGCATTCCTCGCATTCCACTGGGCCTGTGACATCTGCCCCACACAACTTGATTTGATGAGGGCAACAGCCTGGAGCTTTTCTCAGAGAGCGAGAGAACGGCTCGAAAAGAGCGAGGGAGTGAAAGAGAGAAACAAAGAGCTTTGCTGTTTCTGCCAGCAACTGGCAGCTGAAGATCATCCCATCCTACCAAACGGACACCCACACCTGCCACAAACCATCCCAGCAGGAGGCAAAGAATAACACGGGCCCCCTGTGTCCCATATTCCCACCTCCCGGCTCTGATTCCCTCATCAGGTTTCTTCTCAACCTTAGAGTACGTCTGGAAAGGAAACTCAAGCAGGAGTGTTTCGGTTCAGGAATAACACCTGAAAAAGTTTTGGCACGGTTAAACCTCCTAGCCGGTCACTGGAAGGTTGCTGGATCAATTCCTGCAAGGAATGGGCTGTGATCCACTAACCAAACCACAGTCAACACAAACTTATCTTGTCCTTCAAATGCCTTTCATGCTCTGCTGAGACGGTTTACCAGAACCTTCTGTTGAGCAGAAACGAGACTCAAGGTGGGTCAGAAGGGTGGATGGTACTTGGTCCACAGTACTTGGTGGAAAAATATCTTACAGGTGGAAAATATCTTGAAGCTGTAACAACTACGAAACCAGACAGACGGCATTTCTGCCATTCAACTGGGCTGTAAATCAACTTGGCAAAGCCAAGACGCTGAGAAGCGGAGATGAGGGAAGGCACTAGAAGCATCAGAGGTTGTACAAAAATTGTGTAAATTTCAGTTTTGGCATGACATTTGGTGCACAAGATGTGCATGTTCTCCAATGGCTATGTTCACTTACATTACATTTAGTCATTTAGCAGACGCTTTTATCCAAGACGACTTACAAATGAGGACAATGGAAGCAATCAAAAAACAACAAAAGAGCAATGATATATAAGTGCTATAACAAGTCTCAGTTAGCCTAAACGCGGTATACGTAGCAAGGGCTTTTAAATAATATAATAAATAAAAAGAAAACAGATAGAATAGAAAAAGAATAGAGCAAGCTAGTGTTAGAGGTCTTTTCTTATAATTGTAAAATAAATGAAAAGAAAATAGACGGAATACAAAAAGATTAGAAAGGTAGTTAGAATTTTTTTTTTTTTTAATAGAATTAGAATAGTGAGTGCAAAAGTTAGAGGGTCAAATAAAGATGGAAGAGATGTGTTTTAAGCCGATTCTTGAAGATGGCTAAGGACTCAGCTGCTCGGATTGAGTCACTTATCAGCTTTATTTCTCGTAAATGCAACTCTCACAATTGTGACCTTAAATCTTCATATATTTCTTAGGACATAAACAGCTTTCATAATAGGTCACATTGTGAGATCCAAAAATAAATTCTGCAATATAAGTCGCTATTAGAAGATGTAATGTCTCAAATACAACTGCAAAACTAGAGTTAATGCTCTTGGAAACATTTCCTGCTGAAGCATAAAAAAAAGAAAAGAAACTTAATTCAAAGCATAACTAATAAAAGTTGTCTCAATGCAACACACTTATTTCCACCCATCAATGTTGGTGTAATAAAAAGAGGCAGCTCTGCACTTCACATTACACTGCTGGCTTTTTAGGCCTGATCCAGGCGGTGTTAACATGGCCGGAACAGACGGCGTTCCCAAGGCCTAACATCAGTGGCGGTATTATGAGCGATGTCGTCACTCTCCTCGTGAGTGGGCTTCTTCAGTGGCAGATGACTACATGTAAATGGATAAGGTGTTTATAGTCACAGGACAGAGCAGGCTCTCCATGAGGTCGGCATTCGCTTTCCTGGACATGGCGAGAGCAATGAGTGTCAACGACATGCTGGGATTTGTTTACAACTTGATTTATTAATAAATCCAATATGTGGAATTTCACATTGGCACAGTAACTGTGACTAGGTGCACTGAATTGCTTAACATATCAAATCAACTCACAAACCCGCTTTCACATGAAATAAACCACTAAAGCCATGGCATATGAGTCAAACATACCATGAATGACAACAGAACCAAGGATACCACCATAAGGCTGCATGGTTTCAAGGGAATCCCTCAACAAAGATATACAACAGATATCAGGCATAGACTTTCAGAAAATGCCAAAAATGTTCTATCAACAATGTCAATTCTCCAGTATTTTCTTATCAGCCAGTCGCGGCCTCTGAAACACCACATAGCGCATTTGAAGACTTCATAGTGAGTCAGTAAATATGTTTGGATTTACAGCAAGAGGAGGATAAAGCCTGGATGATGTAATCCCAGACTACAGAAGAGACTCTGGAGGCTTGTTTGCAAGATCTAGTGTGCTGCCTTGTCGTCTACAGCCAACACAGGCAGCTCCGCACCTTCTAAGGCAGGATGAAACAGATTAAACTGCTCTATAAATGCCAGCTGCTTTGTTGACGCATGCTACATAAAAGAAAGCACTTGCATAAAGTCCACAAGAGATGCAACAAACACTCAGTTCTAATAGAATGACTTTTGTTGCTAAACAAAAGAAAACCTCTATTAAAGTGTATAAAAATACACAGTTCACACAAATATTGAATGCAATCAGTCATTTCAAATTAGATAGAGCAATTTTTCTATTTATACTTCTATGGCAAATAAAACATAGCTATACTTAAACTTGACATTTCCCTCAACCCAGACCCTGTCCCAAATGCCACGCTCAAGATTACTAATCCACACTGGCACTGACTTAGCAAAAGTCCACCCTTAGCCTAAAGCAAAACCCTTAAGAATAATAAAATGACAAATTTAACTCCGAATATCACATAAAACGTGTGAATAAAGCACCGTTTCCATCCAACGACTCACAGAGAACAAAATCGTCACTTCCTGATAATCTAGCACTAAATATCACTAAGAAAAGTAGGAGAAGTCAATGAAATAATAATTTTCATATACAATAAATTACGAGCGAGCAGACGAAACAAATGAGGTCATTGCTTTTGGAGGTGGATGCCTGTTGTTTGGGAACGCAGTCATGTAAGACAGTTCTGCGAGGCACTTATACAGAAATACTTTGACGACAAACTTTGGCTCAGGCATTGCAGAACTAGGGTTGGGCCGATAATATGCCTGGCATCGAAACTGCTTGGCATCGAATCTCAAGGTTCGCGATCGCACGTACTCTGTTTATACTATGAAGCAGCAATACTTACAACACATTTTACAAGATTAGATGTTTATCAGTGGTGCTCATGATCTGCAAATCCCCCCCCCCCCCCAAATGTCATCGTCCATTGCAATGTTTCACTGTAGACATCCTCCGATGCCAATTTTGTAGACATCGCTCAACCCATGCAGATCGACCAAAACAACATTTGAGAGGCTTCACTAGTCTAAAACCACCACCAAATCAAAATGTGCATAAAAACAGGGCGATGGAAACTTGTCAAAATGCATTCTGGGACTCCCTTCGAATATGGCCAAATCAAAAGGAAAGGTTTCCATCCGAGGATTTTTTACGGAAAAATATTTAGCGCTTCAAAAATTTTTACCGATATAGCTGATGGAAATGGCATTTATCGATAACTTTTTCATGTGTCGACATTATCTTTTTCCGTTTAACTTCAGCGCATAAATTCTATATCAATACTTCAAATGTAGCAAAAAACATTTTGTAGAGAAAAGGGGCTTTAATACAAAAAAATGTGCTGTCTCAAGGGAGAATTAGGCTATAGGCAGCGTCTGTATTCATGGTGTTGCTCAAGTTAAACCACTGCTTCCCTTTAGTTCAAAAGCGCATTAAATCATATTCATATTATTAAACTGCTTCTAAAATTATTTTATATTTGGTAAGAAAAAGACGAGTTACCTCACAAACATACTTATCTTAATTTGATGTTCCTGTAGTAGCCTACGTTTACGTTATTTTTTATAGTGCACTGCTCAGTTTAAATAGCCTGTAGTCCGTGCCATTCAGTGTGACCACCATACCCCCATGTCCAAAAAAGATACAACTGCACCTTTTTATGAATAATGCTTGCTGATCAATTATTCTATGTCTAAAACAAAGTACAAAAAAAAAAAAAAAAACAACTCATGACACTTGTTAAAAACTTTACATTTTAATAATAGGCCATATAATAAAGTTTTGTTTCAAATGGATGAAGAACAGGCTACTAGCCTATATAATTTACGCAATAGGTAAAATTATGGAAACAGCTTAAGGGCAATTTATTTTTGCGATACACCAAAACTAATGAGACATATTTTTTTTTAGGGATGATGTCATCATGCACACCATTTTTTCGGTAAAAGGGCAGTTGGATGGAAACAGGCTGTAAACAGCGATTTTACTTTTTTTTTATATACATATTCTTTTTTCAATAACAAAACAGCACAAAAACTGGATGGAAACTTGGCTAATGTATGTTACATAGTTGCATTCTTTTGTTAGCTACTGCTCCAGGTGTGTGTGTGTGTGTGTGTGTGTGTGTGTGTGTGTGTGTGTGTGTGTGTGTGTGTTCACTGCTGTGTGTGTGCACTTTGGATGGGTTAAATGCAGAGCACAAGTTTCGAGTATGGCTCACCATACTTGGCTGTATGTCACGTCACTGTCACTGTCACTGTCATACTTTTGCACTGGGAGCTGCCTATGACACCTACAAATTCTGCCTAGGTAGGAAGCTCACTATGAAGCAGCAGCCAGGGGACTTTGACTGATTTATAATCAGTCCCTCAGCAGTGATTCAAACCTCATGCAGGTGCAAACAGCACTTAAATCAGTATTCCCAGACTGGTTTCTGCAAATGTGTTTCCTGAGCAGCCTGTATTAAAGTAAGGAACGTATATGTCCCATATACATCTTTGAAATTAGTCTAAACTAAATTAAACGTGTTGAAATAAAACACATTTTTTGAAAGAGCAATGCACAAGAACAAAGAATGCATACGAACACAGCAGTTGCATTTAACATTGTGTTCTTCAAGGAAAAGACAACTGCAACCCTAAAAGAACCTCAACGTTTCTTCACCAACTCTGTGCTGTGTTCAGGACACTTTCTGTCAGTTTGCCTTGCTTTCTCCCAGTCTGGTTTGTATCTCTAGGCTTGGCTTGCTAATTCAAACCAGCACTTGGGTTTTGTCTTGTCTGTTTCTCTGAGGAGGAGGAAGGCGAGCAGACAGTTTGAGGAGGAGGGGACCAACGCCAAACACCTGAACCCTCCCAATCCAGCCAAACTGGAGCATACATCTGCAAATTATGAATACACAAGGCAAGAGTTAAACCGGATTTGCTTATTTTTTCCAATTTTTGCAATAGATTTGCTGGTTGTGTCTCACTAACTTTCTGATACAGCTGTTTTATAGTCTGTAAATCCATAAATGTGACCCGTGCAGGCAAAATGAGTTAGAATGTGCACGGGCTAATTATGAGCTTCAGGCAAAACAAGTGGAAAAAAAGGGGAAAAAAATACAATTTTGAAAAAAAAAAACAATTCTCCACTTAGTAATTAAACAAAAAAATACAATTTTGGTTGAATATGAATTATGCCCTCGATCTAGTGATCCCAATTCTCCACTTAGTAATTAAACATGTAAAATTATCTTCATTTGTACATTTTCTGAGAGGTCCATCTTCTTTGTTTTAAAAAGCATATTTGTCCATCAGAAGCAAAGCACTTGCATCTTGCATTTTGGTTTCTGTTTTGAAAGGAACATGCATGAATGAGAATATATCATTTTGAAGGTTTTTTATAGAGAATATGAAAATAACAATAACTTATTTTTGAAAAATTGCCTAATTTTGCCAGCACAGGTCACAAACTCTAAACCGTTTTAGAATAGAATAGAAATATATTTGACAGAGTCTATTACACAAGTCCATGGTCCCACTTTACATGCTAAACATGCTTTCTTGTTAATGGCGTGTCAACTAAGTCCCCAATGGGGGCGATAAAGTTACTTTTTAAAGGTCTGAGTCATTCAGGCAGCTATCTATAGTTTAACCAACTTGCTAAGCAAGATTATCTTTGAACTGTTTCAAAGACAGAAAACTGACAGCAGAAATAGAACATTTACTCAAATGGCCTCTAAGTGCAACATTGAGAATGCTTCACCTTGCGCCACTAAAAAAAGTTAGCATTCACAAATTCTCATCCTCATGTTGTTCAGTCTAATGAGAGTTTAACGCTTTAACACTGGAAATACTACTTTGCACCTGGAGTCATTAAAGTGCTGTGCCTCAGGGGCAGACCTCCCTTGCTTAGGAGGAGGAACTAGTAAGAAAAAAAGAAAAAAAATGGAGGCGGGAGGGTAAGTGAAATCTTGTGGGGGAACAAACCTTGATTGAGCAAGACAAACAGAGCTGGTTTTGCCACTTTTTCAACTGGGTGAGAGGGAGGCAGAAGGAAAATAAACGACAACTCTCTCACAGGGCTGGGAAAAAAGAGCTGCTAATGATCTGAGATGACAAATACAACCAGTTTGAGGCTAAATGAAAAAAGAGAAGGGGGCAGCAAGCAAACAGGGACAGAGAAGCGACAGAAAGAGCGATATGTTCTTGAGAAACCTGTCTTCTGTCGGTCCTGTAGTTGCTCCAGGACAAGTATAGGCCTGTTTTATGTGCTCTGAAAAACACAACTGCTGGCTAAGACATGCACGTATGTGTGTTTGTAAGGTACGTGGGAGTATTAGTGAACGAGAACCTACGTTTATCGAACAAAACCGAAACACCTACATCATAATACGAAGCCACTGACGGCTGCTAGTGAATGGCTATTTCAGCATGACTAAATACGAGATTACGTAAGAGAGCAGATGGCGTACAAGCATGAGACATTTTATGATGCTTCATGAATGCGTACACATGCATGGATTTATTCACAAAGGTATGCACAAAGGGATCCTCGAGTGGATCGTGTACGTGGATGAAAGCGTGTCGGATATACCCGGCACTATCAGCCCATTATCTCCCGCCCTTTTATCTTTTCTCTAGTTTCCATCCCTCCTTTCGCCACCCCTCCCATAAGCCATTCTATCTAGAAACACTTGTCTTGCAACCATCAAATGCACAAAAAAACCTCCATCACAAAAACTGCACTGCAGCGATACGATCTCGGCTGTTGAACTGTGTGTGTTTTTAAAATTCTCTTTCATTGATGAATACAATGTGAAGTTCCTGCAAAATTCAGTTTGGGCGGCAGAAGCCAAGAATTACTTCCTTTATATCAAATAAATATATATTTGTTAGTTAAAAGCTACATGAGGACTGGGCTACCCAGTACAACGAAAACACAATTCATACTGGCAGTGATTCATTTTAAATGAGCATTTACAATTAGGAGGCGAAATAAACATTGCTGCAACAAACAATCAGTACAATCAGTATGTTCTCACACTTTTAAAATTCAGTTTCAATTTGCCTGTTATTTGAAAGACAATGTTGGGCCAGATGCGGAATAACAGGCTATCATCAATAACAATATGAAAGGAAATAAAATTTGAGAAATCATATTAACCAGTTAACAAAATAAATTATGGTGGCTGGCAGCTAGGGGTGGGTGATATGACTAAAATCACGAAATAAGTAATTTTATTTTACGGTAACGATATATATCACAATTTACTTATTTATATCAAAATTTTTGATACCATAGAAATTTCATAATTCTTATCAATATCACAAAAAAGACAAGTAAACAGTCAGCGATTAAATATTAATAAGAAACTAATTACAAGCAAAAGGACATAAAACTACAGTAGAACAAATCAATAAGAAATGCTACATACATTGTATAAAGTAATCAAATGTTAAAAAAACAGCATATTCTTCACTGTTTAAATTAAATGTATATTTCTTCTTATTAAATTTACAAAAGTGATTTAGTCAAGAGCAGTAAGAGATTTTCTTTTGTTGTTTGATTAACACAACTGGATTTGATTATGTTCCCAATTTTTGCAATAGATTCGCTGGTTGTGTCCCACTAACTTTCTGATACAGCTGTTTTATAGTCTGTTAATCCATAAATGTGACCTGTGCTGGCAAAATGAGTCAGAACGTGCACAGGCTAATTATGAGCTTCAGGCAAAACAAGTGAAAAAAAAAAAAAGAGATTTTTTGTGATTTTCAAAAAATTGAGCTCATTAAGCCATGAAGTGATTCAGTAAGAGATTTTCTTTTGTTGTTTGATTAACATGAATGACAGACAGCAGGAATATTAGACTGCTGTCACTTTAAGAGATGCCAGTTCCAATATACTGTTACACGTGTTGTCTTTCTCAGCTGTTTGCATTCTCCTAAAGTACTTTAGTATTTACGAGGATACATGCAAAGACGGGCATTTTGACAGATAAAAGTGTGTGTATTTAACCCTTTTTAGGCCTATAAAGTGGCAAAAATAACTCAATACTCCCGAGTTCTATGAGCACCGTCTTCTCTGACAGCGTGCACATACAGTGAAATGAGTTCTCTTTCGCTGCTGATTGCACTTCCACCGCTTAAAATCACTCGCTTTTAAACCGCAATGCTTAAAAACAGGCACAAATTATGCAGTTTCATGACCACATTAATGTCACGTTAGTGTGTAACCGCGATAGAGACGACAGTCCAAAATCTCTACCGGTTGACAAACCTACAGGTTAATCGCGTCTACTGGTATATCGCCAAACCCTAGTTGCAGCCCTAAATGAGAGCACAAAGTTTAAATTCAACATAACAAACACAGAGTTTAATGCTCACACTAGCATCCAACAGCATAGTGACTTCAGGGCTCGACAATAAGGACTGCCCGATGGCCAGTGTGAAAAACGATCGGGCAACTGCAGTGTCATCACAAAAGTTTATCATATGTATGTGTTTTTAAGCCTTGTTCATTAAAAAATTCAAGCAATTTAAAAGCATTTGGGCATGAAAGACAACTACATTCAGTCCTCACACACTGTGCCCTGTGTGAACAGTGCACATAGACAGCTGATGCATGCAAATGCATACAAAAGTAAATCAAAATACCCATCTTGACAAGTAACTTTGTAGCTTTTTATAATGATTAATTCATATCTTATTTATAAAGTGGAGTACAGATGCACCGATCGACTGGCCATTTGTTTTATTTCAGATCTTATGTTCCGTGCTTGCCCACTAACTGCATTGCAATCATTTTCCAAAATGCCATTTTTGTGGAAATTTTACATTATTATAATAAGTCTGTAAACTGACATTTACAGAGGCCAGAGATGTTAAAGACGGACGCAAAGAGGAGAAAATACTATAGCAGCCAAAACAAGATCACAGTTCATGAAATATAGGAAGAATATCCAAATAAAACTGAATGTGTTTCTGAGGGGAACTGGCTGTTTTCAGAAAAGTTTACATGGCATTGTCTTATTCATCTTGCCTCCGTATAATACACACAGCGCTGCTGTGTTTACAGTAGTAACTAAGGAAACACTGTATTACTGTTCCATAAGCACCACCTGCTGTCAGAGAGTGAAATTGCATCTCATTCAGCACGTCTGCTGTTTCTGTTTCATGCAGATGTTTTATGTAGCAAAATTTCACAAAGTCAGTCCATTCTGTTTTTGCTTCAGGTTTTGAAATTATACAGTCTAATATAAATCAAACATTGCACTTTTTGTTTGGATCAATTCATGAATAACATGCAGTGGTAGCCTCTAATTTCAAATGATTGAAAAATCAGAGTGCAACACAGAGTGAATAATATGAAAATGTTATTTTATATGCTTTTTCAGTTTCTGCACCTGAACATCTACAAACATAAAAACCTAAAACATCATTTTATTTCTATCTTTGTGATATATTTTTAATTGTGCTTTTACTTGAAATTTGTTTATTTGTTTTCATATTTTCTGGCTGTTCACTTGTCTTTAATCATTTTATATTTATATATTATATTATTTTCTATTTATTTTTGGCTAGTGTTTTTTGTTGTGGTATCGAAATTGAAATTGAGAGTTGTAAAATTTAATTGGTATCTAAAATATTGGTGTCATATAAGCTTACTTATTAGAATACAAGATAACGTAGATCAAAAACAATGATAGCAGTGACTATTTAATTTTTTGTGGCAGGGCCAATCTGGCCAGCAGAAAAAAATCAGTGTTATAAACCAGGCCAGTAGAAGAAATCCTTAGCGTTAAGCCCTGGACTTGTCGAATGCTGATGTAAAAGGATTTGTGCATCACAACTTCCACTTCAGCACATGAATGCATTGCAAGCTCACTTACCGTACATCTTGCCCTCGTCCGACAGGATGATCTTGCGCCGGCCGCAGGGCGGATATATAGCCAGTGCCTCCTGAAAGCTCTGCTCGATGTCGGGGCTCCAGACGCCCTCGGCGTCTCCATCCATGGCCTTGTCCAGCTCATCACCCCCATCCTCCAGCCCCTGCTCCGGGCTGCCGTTGGCACTCCACTTGTTGGACGCAATGGTGCCGGCTCCTACCGGGCCCTGGCACGAGCCCCCACGCTACACAAGTACTGCAAGAAAGAAACAAGGAAAGAGAGGCAGAGAGAAAGAAAATGTTACTTTATTGTGGACATAAAGATTAAGCTAATAAATCCTCTTTCAAAACCGCTCCCTTTAGTCGTGTGCACCCATAGTTTTGGGCACTGGCTGATGAAGACAGCAGCAACTGTGACTCTTATTACCATTTCCTTTTTTCAAACGCTTCCAAAATGACAAATGAATTTTCAACATTATATAAAGCTCCATTTAAAAGGATTAGACAATTAGGACTAGCCTGCAAAAATGCTTGTGGTCGGGAGCACGCGGTCCAATGTGGCCGTCTAAATGTCTGAAAATGGTTAAGGGATCTTAAGCGTTTTTCAGGCTGCCTCTTTTTCGCATGGTATTGTTCATGAGGATCGGGTCCCAGGAGTCACTGGTGTGCCCACATATTTCATTCTTTTATTTCACTTTCTGCTGATGTTGACGAAAAAACGCAGCTTGGGTAAATACGGCCGACTCGATTGAGACTTTCCTTTGGGGATATTCAAACGCTCTGGTTACACGCACACTGAAAGAATAAGCTTGACTTGGCAGCCCAAAGACACAGAATGAGCAAAATAATGGCCGGGAGAGCAGTGGAATATGCGAGCGTCCTAATTACTTTTCGACATTGCAGGCCTCAGACCTCAGCGCAATCAAACGCTGAAGGGAGGACAATTAGCGATGCATTTCCAAATTACATTTGCCTCTCAGGCGACACGTAACACCATTGATCCTGTGAAATCAGGATGGTCACAGTCACTGGATGTTCCCCAGAGAAGTTACAAAATTTCTAATCCTGCATTAGAACCAACATTTGAAACAATTACGCATTAGTTTCTCAAATATAAACTTAATATCCTGTACAGACTTTTTATCCAGTCACACACTACATTTAACCTCAAGCCTGAGCTACACTGCATTAAGCCTATGATACAAAACAGTCAAATGGAGTTGTAAAAGACGATGATCTAGAATTAAAGCAAAATAAATGTAGAAAATTAGTGCCAAAATATTAGGGTGTTGTAGGTGATTCACGCTGATTTCAGTAGCACATACTTATGGGATTAACATTCATTTTGTATTTGGATTGTATATATTATAGCTTTTTTTAACCTTGTGTAAATTTCCAGTGTAGTCGGAAAAGGTGTAAAATGCAAATCACTACTTGTTACATAAAAAGATTGCATTAACAAACATTTCAGTCATTTACCTTTTTTTTTTTTTTTTTTTTTTTTAAACAAAACCCTCAGGAAAGCAAAAACGAGAGAAGGTCTCTTTGGGAAGAAACATGAGAGAAATAAATTGATAAATAATGAGATACTGATGATTAAAAACTGATGAACAGCAATTATTTTATCATCATTTATACACCACTATAGCATATATTAATATTTTGAATTAATTTGTATTTTTAATATTTTCCATGTTCATTTTAATTTTATCTTAAATTTTAGTAACTTTATGTCCTTTAATAATTTTTTATTAGTTTTTCATTTTTCATTTATATTTATAGCATTATATTTAGCTGAGCTTTTAATTTGCTATTTTAGTTTTAGTAATCTTAGCATGTATGACTTGAACTTATTTCAGTTAGTTGCCAAGGCAAGTTTATTTTGGGATTTTCATCTAATATTTATATTTAAGCTTTATTTCAGTCAATGAAAATGACTTTTCATTAATACTGGCATCACAAATGGTGTTACCAATGAAACCACCAGCTAAAATCATGAACACACTCATAAACTTTGATTGCTGCTCACCACTAACTATATCATACTCTACAAATCTATACGCAGTGATTTCTGCCATGTCACCAAATATAATCACATTATGTGAGGTAACACAAACGAGCAAACTTTGAGTAAATAAGACATGACTGCATGCTTTGAAAAAGCTCTCCATTTAGCTTGTGTGTGCACACTGGGGGAGAGGGTGAGAGACGAGTGTGTGCACGGGGAGCACGGAGAAGCCGTTCTATTGGAGAGTTGGGCTTAAATTCCAGACATGTCCTTATTAAGGAAGTGCGGTGTTAGTTCTCTCTCTCTCTCTCTCCCTTATGTCAACTGAGCCCCCTCTCGCTCTACTCTCTTCGCCACCCTACGCTCCCAAGCACTCTGCCCAAATAAGGAGAGGCGAGCAAAGGATGAGGGGAGGGGGAGGTGAAGGAGGGAGGAGTGCTGGAGTCAAGGGGTGTTGGGGTGGGGGGGGGGGCAGAGCAGGAGGGAGGGGAGGGGAGGACTGACCAATTTAGACATCCATTCGGAGTCTGAAAAACAGTGGGATTGTTTTGGACAGAACGCAACATCAGCAAGCCTAGGGACTTGAGCGTTCTCTGCACTCCTGATAAAGAAAGAGCTAGTAGTTCAGCTAACAGTGGGAAAGTGGCCTGTGTGTGACTTATCAATGCATAAATTAAAACGAATACCAAATTCATATACTATGGCACACTGAAAAACTTTACTGTGAGGTACTTCAAAGACGTGGTGTTGAAATATTAACATTAACATGATTTTTTTTTTTTTTTTTTGTAAAGCTGCTTTGAAGTAATGTGTACTGTGAAAAGCGCTATACAAATAAATTTGACTTGCCTTGGTATAAACGTCATGGTCGAATAAAATCACCATGGCTTATTTTTATGCAAAAACCATGGTACTGTTTTTTTAAGTGCAGTAATGAATAATAAACTGAAAAAAAAAGAGATTAAAAGTAAGGAGACAAACCAGGAACTGTAAAACAAGTTTCAAGGAAAAATAAAACAATAAATAATACAAATAAAAGTACAAAAAACAAGTAAAACATATAATAATAATAATAATAAATATATAGGAAAATAATTAAAATAAATTATATTTATAAATTGCATACATATAAGTGTGCGTGTGTGTAATTATTAAAGTAAATTACATATAAACATGCATAAATAAATAAGTGTGTGTGATAATTTTTGATACTTTGGTAAGTAAATAAAAACACTTTTTTAAAATGATTTAACCATGTATAACTGTGTGCGTGTGTGTGTTTGGGTTTAACAACACCTTTTTTGCTAATCCCACAGTGGTAGCAAATAATAAATGCCTTCAAAGTTATGAATTCAAATTCCCAAAACGGTGTCCCGGAGGAGCAAAAATAAAAAAGAAACAAACCAGCAGTTGAAAAACACACTGATGCAATGCCTTGGCAACAAAGAACAAAGAAAAAGGGTTTATTTTTAATACTAATTGCAACTAACATCTGGCAGTGTGTTCTCCTTCTATCTCACCCTTTCATCTTAAAGCAACATTGCAAACATGAACTTTCAGTTTCTTTCAAAAAGAGACATGGCAAGTGAGCAAGAATAAGGCCAGACAGACACAACTGCAAAACATCTGTTGCAAAACAAACACACTCATCCTGCAACGCTGAAGGCCATTTAGCTCCATGCGATGAAGCCGATGCAAACACACAAACTTCATTTTCCCATAAGGCAGATGGGACTTAACTTTGAATGACATGGCACACATATTTAGTCACAGGCAAACAACCTCCTCTTTCCCGCCTCCTCTCTCTCCCTCCCGAACCAAACAGAGCTCTCAGTCAGTATATAATGCTGAAGAATTTCCATGTGGTCCAGGAATGTAAATAATGCAGTGAACGCCATGCAGCTCACACATTCATTCAGACCCCATTGAATGAACACAAGCCCTCCCTGCCCACTATCTCACAGAGCTCCAACACAGTACGTATTGTTGTCAGCTGAAGTACTGAGTTGGCTCCGGCAACGATTCTCCGGGTTCACTGGATTCCTCATGATCTCTGTAGGAGAAAGCCCAGGGAAACTTACTTCAGTATGATCTAATATCAATTACAAAACATGGACTTACAGCCAGTTTTTCCCACTTCCAACCATGGAATCTGGCATGGACTTATGGAGGAGTCTGGTGTGAAGGAGGGGGAAAAAGTTGCCAGACTATTCTTACCAGAATCATAAAGACTTAGTCATAAGACGGTTCCAGGAAAGGGGCACTGATTGAGGTTTACTCGGTGGCCTTTTCGGATTTTCCTCTTAGAGAGGTTGTTTATGACTCGAAGTCAGACATTGTGGTCACACACAAGATGCACATGTACAAGAAACAGAGGACTGAACATGAAGTGAATGGTGAATTCAGCTGCAGGCACGTTGATTAAATGGTGGAAATAATTGCTAATCATCATAATAAACTGTAGTTTACGTATAATTTAGCTAGTACATATTATGAACTGCTGATGAAGAATAGCAATAAAGCTTGGTTTATGAAGAAACACACTTGTGCCACCAAACTACATTTCCCATCATTCTCTGTAACAGAATGAGAGGAATAAAATACACAGATAAAACATCAACCATTATCAATTATGTTGCATTAGCGCTAAAAAGGCTTCCTGTCTTTGCCAGGAAGTGAAAAAGAATGAGAAATATGAAATCGTCCAGCAAATCCATTTAATTTGAAACAAAAATTATAAATTGTTGTATTTTGTAGCCAGTATTGGTTATCAGCTTCAAAATATAAATTTTCATTTCAAAGCAGATAACCAAAAACTTTTGAATTGGATATTTATAAAATCAAACTAATATCAATCTTAAAACAAAAAACAAAAAAAACGTAGGCCTACTATAAACTATTTGAACTATATATATATATATATATATATATATATATATATATATATATATATATATATATATATATATACATACATACATACATACATACACACACACACACACATACACATACATACACACACTCAGAAATATAATGGACTTTTTTATTAAATGAAATAGAATAGAAAAAATAGACTAACTAGAAATGTGATCATATTTATCATATTTAAACTTCATCTTATTTTACCAAGAAATGGAGGATTCTCAGGAGAAATCAGGTTAATCAGAGAGAGATTCATGACTCAACTGTGGGATTTAATCCAAATTTGGATTTTCCATTATCTCAAAACAATTTTACGAGAAGTCAGGCTGTCACAATCCCAATCCCATTTCTGTAAATGTGCTAGGTTTCTCAAAGAAGGTCTCAACATAACTCATCCTGCATCTCCACATCTTGGGTTTTATAAAGTCTCTTCTAGTCTCAGTAAGTCATCTTATAACATTTCAGGGTCTCCGCTAACTGACAGAGGAGCGGAGGGACTTTCCAGCGCATGGAGCGAGCGCTGGAGTACATCTGCGCATTAGTCATCCCAGGCGGACATTTTTGGCGGGAAACAAGCGAGTGGAGGATCCTGTCCAGGAGGGAGGTCTTCAAGCTGACCTGCCAGCAAAATAAGGGATGCGGGGGATGTTAATGGGAGCCAACCCTTACGACCAGAACCTACCTTTTGTTTTTCCTTCTGTTGGACATACCATACCTGTCAGATATGAAACCTAAACACAGAGATATAGAAGACCTGGTGGAACTGAGCTAAGGTGTCACAACTAGCCTGCACTATTAAAAATAAAGGTTCTTTAGTGCATCAACAGTTCTATAAAGAACCTTCAACATCTATGGAACCTTTCCAAGGTTCTTCATAATCAAAAAAGGTTTTGATAACCTTTTGTGGAATGGAAAGATTCCATGGATGTTAAAGGTTCTTGATGGAACCATCAATGCCAAAAAAATAACCTTTTTTTTTTAAGAGTGTAGCCTACACTCTTAAAAATAAAGGTTATTTTATTGGAAACCAATGATTCCAAGAAGAACCTTCAGCATCCATCGAAACTCTCCAAGGTTCTTTATAATGGAAAAAGGGTTCTTTAGATTTTTTTAAGTGTTTTTCACACTACGAAAAAAATGGTCCTTTTTAGAACTGTTTAACTACAGGTTCTCTGAGGAGCCCAATGTGGATCTTCTATGGCACAGATGCAAAAACCTCCTTTTGGAGCCTAAATTTTTAAGAGTGAGGGCAAAATGACTTAGAATTTAAGTATTTACAAGAGCAAGAACTCCCTTTTTTAGTATTTGAACTAATGCACAAAGCTCTTTCAACAAATGTCTTCCAACTGTTTTTCCTGTCGAACGCAACTTAGAATGTGAGATTTGTTAGGAAACTGTTGCAGCTGGAACACTTGTTGGCAATAGTCGCCCCCAGGGAGCATATCCCTCCGGGCAGCCTCCACAACACACCCCCCTTCACTCACGCAAGAGCATACACACCGAATACTCTTCAGTGTGTTCAGCTCCTTCTCAAAAACACACACACAGTCAGCAGTGAGAGAACAACAGGGCTGGACAAGTGTAGCAGCAGCTGCTGGTTGGGTTCAGATTACAGATAAAGACGTTTAGAGCGTCTCCTTCTCTTCTTCTCATTGTCCAGCACTGATTTCCAACTACGGCCAAAAGTTCATGAAGCGCACTTCCTATACTGGAGAGGAAACTCATGTTAGACCATCCCTTACTAGGGATGATTCATCTAAGCAGAAGATAACCTCTTAAACTAGTCTGAGAGAGTATGACTCAGGCTATTCTTGGGAAGTGGCATCTTCCCAACATCACTTTTGCCTTTTGTGGCTGGCAAATGAGGATTATTAGAAATCACGTAGTTGTTAAAAAAAACACTGATTTATATGGCAAAGCATACTGTATATGCAAATATAATGGGTGGGTTAATGAAAATCTGAGAATGTGATTGGTTCAAGCTTTTTTTTTTTTTCTCACACTTCAGTGTCTGTTCACATGATCGTCGCGGCAGCCCAAGTCTGAACATGTCTGAAGGAACGGATATACGTGGGCCCAAGAGTGACAAACATAGGCAAACCTGAGATTCGCTCTAGTCTGTTTCTCTTTTTTAGCTCATTGGCTTTGATAGTCTACACACCGTTTATGGTCTTCAGACCCAAGGCCACACACCAGGAACTGACCATCATAAAACCTATGGGTGGCCAACCTTAGAACATTTACATTTAATCATTTAGCAGAAGGTCAACTTAGTTTGACTAGAACTACATTTCTATTTGTTTTACTACCTAAAAAGCCTAAAATATTTATATTTTTTTAGAAATCAGCATACAGCTAACGTACAGAAGTCCAAAGAGTCTAGGCTGGACGTTCTTATACGTTAAAAATTGCATTTGTTGGAGGATAATATAAAATAACACTAGAAAAATGCAATGCACCAATATTAAAATTCTGGCAAATAACAAAAAACAATATACATCCAATAACCAAAAAACAAAAAATATGAAAAACAAATACTAAATATTATTTCTATATTATGTCTAAATACATTTTTTTAAAAAAAATTAAAAAAAAAAAAAAAATGCTAATTAAGAAATAAAAAATATGTTAAATAAATGAATTGAAACCAAAAAAAAATAAATTAAATAAATTGGTACCATTTGAAAAGAAATGAAGTCAGCATTTCATACGCTACACAAAAGTAAAAACTTGGTCAACTCAGTGTATGCACAACCCCACTGTACATACTTAAACATTCTTGCTTACTTAAACAGTTAAACATTGCTTAGTAGAAAAAAAAAAATACCATTCTAAACTATTGAGTGGTAAAGCAATAACATTTACATTTGGACACTTCAGAACAATGCATGTTGAAGTTTGTTTAGCTAGAAATATCTGCTTACACATAATTGCTTAGATATGTTCAGAGCCTCAGATGTGATCTTAATCATGTTTGATACCATTTAATCAAGTCCTGCGGGTCAGAACCCTGATTTCCAAGAAATAATAGTGAGTTTTTGTTTAAAAGTCCGTGGTGAGACAACGCTTCAACACCCTTCCAGGACTATTAGCTTGTCTGAGAGACTAAACCCTTTTGGTCTCAGCACATCTCTCTTGCATATTATCTCTTTCTACCATTCTCCAACTCCCCAATCACTTTCATTCACCCGCTCCCTTTCTTTTCCTCTCTGTGTTTAGCTCTAATAAATTCTACCCTTCTCCTCCAATAACTTCCTCTCTGGCTCGGCACTCAGGAAACAATCAGAGCTGTTGAAGAGCCTGTGAGAGAGAGCTGCTCGACAGATGAGAAAATTTTTAAAATTACCAAGACAGAGAGTGAATTTAAGGATAAAAGGCTCTTACTCAACTAAAAGCACTAGAGTCTTTACATGAACAGTAGCACCTCGTGGAAATAACCCTTGATGCATACGAGACAGCTAACCATGAATCTCTGTAATATTAACAACTCCTGATTTCTGACTTTCGACATTATCCACCGGGGTGACTTTCCAGGACGGCCGTCTGCTCTCAGATCTCTCCATATGGTTTACTCTAGTCCTGATTCAGTCAGCAGAGGAAAGACTGACACAAAGAGCGGCGCGTGTGCCAGAGGACTCGCTCGAACGTCTGATTCAGCACTTTCCGCGGAAAATCGTCAGGCGAATTTGTGAAGGAGTGCTCTTGCCTGACTTGGTCATTTAGTGGCTGAGGCATGGGCTCGAGCCAAACCCCACGAAAACCGAAAAGACATGCATAAAGAGACGAATGCTCACAGGACTCTTGGGATGGCAGAGAGAAAGAGGCCCCATGTGCTGATCTCGGAGTCACACTTCTATGCCAAAAACAGAGGAAGACATAGATACAACCTACTCAAGCTCATAAACCAACAAAGATTTGGTGTAGAAACAGTTTTCATTCAGGAATTTCAATTAACTACGAAGAAACAGCAATTAAACGTGACATTTTAAAGACTAGATAGATTTTTGGAAAATGTATTCCAAAAAGTGTATCAGTTTTATTTACTTTGAAAAGAAAAAAAAAAATAAAAGAAAGTGTACAAATTATAATCTAAATCTTAAACATGATTATTATAAAAAACCAAAACAAATCACCAAAAAAAGCCAAATCAATTAGTTGCATCTACATTTTAAACATGTGTTTTTTAAAAATCCAAAACTAGAGAAAATGCATTTGATAATATAATCCAAACAATAACTGTTTTTACAAAGAAAAGTAATTGTTTCTTGCAATGTGCAATGCTAGGGTGTTTTGGGTAATTGCTAGGTGGATATGTACTGGTGCAAGTCAAAGAGTCCCTCCTTCAAGGTAGATTTAGGGGAATTTTTCATCCGTTTCATCATATGCCAGGTGAAAATCATCAAGTCCGTTCCCTGACAGTAATACCACACATTTCTTTAAAATGCCGCTTTATATGAGACATCGTCGATCTGCGTAGCACAAATGGTGCGAGACAAGTTATACCTCAAAATCAAAAGGCTAGCTCACTTAAAAACTATAATTCTGTCATCATTTATTCATCAGCATGTAGTTCCAAACCTATACAACATACTTTCTTCTGTGAAAAAAAACAAATGATGATATTTCAAAAACTAAATAGGGTCTAAAAAATACTGGACCCCATTGAATTTCATTTATCAAAATATCTCTACAAGTCATACAGGTTTGGAACAACGTGTGTCTAAATTCCAACATAACGCCTAGGTTTTGGGCTTTGTTTGAATTACTAATCCTAAGTATGAGCACTATGTATAAGTTAATTTAAAATATATTACTTTTGTGATATGACATGACAAAAATGGCAACAATGCTCACTGTAATGATTGTCAGACTCTGATAACCATCACATGAAAGAGCTTCTTAATAAAGAATGACAAATAAATGCAACCACTAGACAGAAGGCCAAAAATAATCAACTTGCCTTCTTTTTTTAAATCAGATTATTAGATTAGATGCAACTCAGGTGCACGTTTGCACGGAGCATAGCTGACTGCCGCGTGAACCCCGGTGCACTGCCACAAACAGTTGGTTTCAAGAACAACTGGAAAGTTTAGCAACTTCAGACATACAGAAACAAAAGCTATACAGTTCTAGCCAACATGTCGCCCCTCCCTCGAGTCAAAAAACGGCCACGGAGAAGCCAAAAAAATCTTATCTGCCAATGCCTTGCACAGAGAAATGTATGTAAACAAGTGTCCCGAGAGTGGGCATTAATTTGCAGCAAAATGTAAACACGCTTTCATGGGCCGTCTCTCCATCATAATTACTAAAGCATAGCGACACATTGTGTGTGCTTTGGCTCGCGTCTCACCACAGGCTCCTTCGACCGCGACGTGGAAAAGGACTTTAATTTGAAGGGGAAGAATTAAATTTTGGGGAACTGAAGACCGTGTAAAATGTTTCCTTCTGCAAACATGAGGCAGTGAGGAGGCCAAACGGCAGCGCATCATGTAAGATGTTCTCTTTCTCCCAAATGTTTGAAAACACACACACACAGCTAGATATTTGTTCAGAGCTCTGTTGACAGACAGGTAAGTGGTCACCATTTGGAGAGCCACTTCTGCGGCGGGTGCTAAAAGGTCCACACAAATGGAAAGAGGCTCATTACGCTCTCAGCTGGGCCCTTAACACAAACCAGCTAAAGGAACTGTCAACTGGCCAGCAACATAAACACATATGGCACAAACAATATTCTCCGATCGCACACTCTCGATCTCTTAAGGAGGATACGCTCTGGACTTTCTGCATCGAGAACTGCTAGAAATGCCGTGGAGATGTTTCCCATCTTCAGGACTGGTTTGGGGACTGGATTGAGAGCTCAGCACAAGAACAAACAAATCATTAAAACTGATTTGTTAGCTTATTAAACAGTAAAGCTCTATTTAGAGCGGGAGAGCAAAAGCAGACGTTGAAATGACGTGTCTTCACTCGGCAAAGCCTGGCAGCAAAGGGAGTTCAGGGTTCGTTTGTGATGTCTGAACAAAATGAGAACAGCAAATTTGCAGCTGAACAACAAATGTAGTCCATCGCGGAAGGCATAAAAGGCAATGCACGGCATCTGTTTAAATTCACCCCCCAAAAAAGTATATTTGCTTAAAACATGTTGCCCTCAAAACAATCGGGAAAAACGTACAATTGTGCATAAACTAAATAGAAAATCACCTCCGTTCCAATGCAAACCTCGTTAATGGAAAAAACATGCTCTGATTTAGAATTCTGTTCAAAAACAATACTTTGGAAATCTTTTCATTTCAGAAATGTTGCAATCTTTAAATTGTATTATTTGTAATTTCAGCATTATATGCCTTCATCAATACTATATGCCATCATATGATCTTCATCAATACTGATCAATGAAAATTGCATAAGGGACAACTAACACTAAAACTAGACCGCTTGAGCTTTACATATTTACCTGAGGAATATATTGTAAGTATTTATGCCACTTACATAATATGCGCAATTTACTGAAAGTCACCGTGGTATATATATATATATATCAATATACCACGGTGACTTACAGTAAATTGCGCATATTATGTAAGTGGCAAATACCAAGAAAGGTTGCCTGGAATGCATGCCACAAGCTAAACTAGACTAAACTTCCTGTAACAAACTCTTGTTGGGTTTCATTTGTTGTTAATCAAACAACGGGGCAACATCTCAATAAATTTCAGTTTACAAAAAAAAAAAATTCATAAATTTATTAATAAATTAAATAAAATAAATTTCAGTTTACAAAAATGCAAACGTGTTTTGGACTCAAGAGCAAGAAATGGATTTGGATGAGATTTGGCTTTTAATCCAAATGTAAACAAAAAATTGGAGTAAACTAATTGGAGCACAATTTAGTTAGTTACTTCCACTGTTGACTAAACTAAAACCAAAACAACATCTGGTCTACGTACTGACTCTTTAAGGATACACAACATACACTATAAAAAAACAGAATTACACAGAACATCAATCACTTCTAAACACAACCTGACCTATATATAGCTATGTTTCGAACCATTTGTGAGAAGCCCAACCTTTCTATAAGGAGGAAAAACATAAAACAACCTAATCAAGCAGCAGAACTTGAAGAGGCAGTTTGGGCTGAACTGACTAAGTTCAACCTGAAGTGCAGCATTTCTGTTTAACGAAACCTGTCCATTAATAGTAACTCAGAGAAACAATAAAAATGTGGAGAGCATCATTAAACTTACTAACATATGTGTGGGGTAAACTAATAACCAATTAACATATTCATGTAAAGGACTAAATTCAAAATACTTCGGTCTCACCCTGAGAAGAGAAAAACCTGTAAAAATGAAATTAATACACAGATGAGATGGAAATGTTTGATCAGATTCATTAACCCTCTTGTTGTCCTAAGAGACTGCATCCTTCCTGTGATCCTTGAATCAAATTTGTCACATTAAATAATTAATAGACTCTCAAAGACAATGTATTTAATCTGCGTGCAAAATATATAAGGTTGGAAAAGAAAAACTATTTTAAAAATTTAATAGATTTAAAGAAACTATTTAAAGCTGTACGACTTGTTGAAAGGCAATGATTGGTTCTTCAACAAATCTGGACATAAGGATCACAGATAATGAGAAACAACTTTACACATAACTGTAACCTGCTTTTTTTTTGTTGTTTAGATATTATTGACAGTGTCACAAATCCCGGATAGGACACCAAAAGGGGTCAAAAAAAATGTTTAACTATAGAAGGGTTAATATCGAAATGCTCAATCTAAGGAAAGATAGCTGTTTGGGCGGGAAGATCACTCAACGTCATTCTTTACCTGAGGAAATCTGATGAAAAATTATTGGCAAAATACTTTTAATACTACAAAAATAATAATTATAGTATAATCAATAGTAGCTATACAGACATTGAGATAAAACTCCATACAAAAATATAAATCTATTGAATTCGGTTTTGATAAACCGGTCTGGATGGTACAATATGGAAAATTGCCTGAAGACAATTATAAAAGTTTCCACAGAAATCAGTTATCAACCATCAATCAGTTTTATAATAAATTATGTTTTTACGCCATTTATATAGGTTACTGAGTCAACACTGTACTTTTTCCAATAGTGTAATTTCTTTTCCCTTCAGACGTAATGCAGAAGTTAGTAAATGAAAAACATAACTTTTAATGTAGTTATTTCTTTACTCTTAAATGCACGTCACTAATAACCCCACATAAAACAGTAAATATTAAATCTAATAAACGTCTTGAGCCTGTCAAGTGAAACAAACATAGTCACACTTACCTGATAACGTAGAAAAAGAGGTGCAAGATCTCTCCAAACACTTGTGTCGTTTCTCTCTGGCGATTCTCTGGAACAACAAAACCTCTTTCTTTAGTTTCAA
Organism: Cyprinus carpio; assembly: GCF_018340385.1. Classification (NCBI taxonomy): domain Eukaryota; kingdom Metazoa; phylum Chordata; class Actinopteri; order Cypriniformes; family Cyprinidae; genus Cyprinus; species Cyprinus carpio. The sequence goes on along the minus strand of NC_056602.1, from coordinate 27,872,465 downwards.
TCTCATGCGTTTGCAAAATCATGCTATGAGAGTAAATAAGAGCCTGTGCAGACGAGCATGACATTTTCGACTCAACTTCTACGCGCAACAATGGAAGCGTTAGTTGCAATAATGTTTCTAACTTAAAAGTCTAATTCAAAGGCAAAAAGTTCCGGGCTATCACACTAAAATCGTCTCCCTCGCTCTCACACACGCACAATTACAGCATATCCACACGGAATTTTGTCCCTCTTCCCACCCAACGCTGGGAGTTCCGAGGAAAAATGCGAAATATGACAAAGATCTGAAAACTTCGCTAGAGCGGCATGAAAAACGCGATCAGACAAAGGGAACGAGTGAATCTAAAACTCACCTTTATTGAGAAACACCTCTACCGATAGAACTGGACGAGGTTTATTTCGTTAAAGTTATATTTATCTTGATACTCTATTGTTTTCAGTAATATTTCTCCCGGTTTGACAGTAAAGGTGGAATGCCAAGTATGGGTTTGGTATGAAATTCACGCACTTCAGTGGAAAACGAAGGAGGGAAAAAAAAATGTTTAAGGAGGGGCCACGGCTGCGCGTCAATCAACACGGCTGAGGGCGGGGCTTCTCAAAAGGCCCGCAGAGAAGAAAAGAGAAAAGCTGTAGGGCAGGCTACTTGAGCTACTGTACACTGAGTTAAATTCATGTAATGACGTTTTTCACTAACAATTATAGTTGATTAGATAATATCTGGAACGTAATATGGTACTGATTATTTATTTAACGTAACAGGCAAAATTATTCTTGACAAATACGAAAATAAAGAAGAGTAGGCTACATTCCTTAAATTGCGCATCACAAAAAGTCTTTAAGTGTTTCTTTATTACTGCATATTTTTGTAAAAGTTCAAACAGTTATTACTGTTCATTAAATAACTAATTAGACTAGTAACATTTACAATGTTTAGTTAATTAGTAACTTTTAATTAGTAGTCTTTTGTTTTTGTGGATATAACAGATACTTATTTTGGAATTTCTGAATGTATATTTGAAAATTTAGGGTCACAATTATTTATTTAAATATGTCTACATTTTAAATATAATTAAATACATTTCATATAAAATATTCAATTATTTAAATATTTTAAATAATTAAACATGCTTAAAATATTATTATTACAATTATTTATTATAACATTATTATTATTATTCAATTATAATTTATTATTAAAATAAATACTTATATAGCCTACTCAATAACAGAAAATACAAACTAAAGTAGTTTTGAAAAGTTTAGTCAAAAATTTGGTATAATTAATAAAATCTAACAATTTAAATGTTAAAGTAAAAATATGTAAAATATGCAAATTAAAATAAGTAGTTTAAAAAAATAGTTTAGATTAAAAAAAAAACTTAAATAATCTTAATGTTGTATGTTTTTAATAATGTAAAACATCTATATAACTAATTAAATGAGCTTATCAGTGTATTTAAAGCCATCTGTTAAACTAAGTGATTATATATGAAGGTCAAATACTGCATGGTTCTCAGACCCTTAGAAGGCCATCATCAACATCCTCTTCATCATCCAGGAATTCTAATAGAATCCATTCAACATTCCAGAGCGATGAGTGTGAACAGTGAAACCTCTTCACCACAACCAGCGTCTCAGGGGAGCACAACAGTCAAACTCAGTGACGTAATATACGCTGGAATGGATCCTAAGATTATAATGTATGCTCCTATACATCTCTACAGGTGTAGTGCTCCGTCTGTAGGCCAAATCTGAAATATGTGTCCAGAGTAAAGATTAGCAAAGTTAAGTTTGAATATTACAAGGGTTACAAAGAGTTATAGGGACAAGATGAGGAAGTATTTGAAACTAACACAGCAACTCTGCGTGGTAAACTTTTCTGAGACCTGCAAGTCTGGACAACCAACCCAGCAGGATGTGACAGATCGTCTGGCCTGAGGCTGAAAGTTTAAAGAGCGATCCCCAGTGAAATATCACAACTAAAGCTAAAGCGATACGGGTACCACAGAGACTTTAGTTCTGTTATACAGTTCTTTCATTTGGCCTCATGCAATGACTTTATCTTCAAGCGCTTTATTTTTTTTTTACCTTACCAGATTTAGAAAGGTATTTAAGTCATTATAACTCAGCATTCACAACTCATTGTACTTACATAATTTTCCAAATCTACTGTAATTTGCCATTATTGTTGTGGCATTTATGAAATGAAAATTAAGCATTAAATTAAAGTTAAAGCCTAAAACATTGTCTAAATAGCTATTTGGCTATTGGTTGACAACAGTGTTCAATGTTAAAGCTGCTCTGGTGGCATCAAGTGAAAAGAAAAGTTATTTCAGAGTCAAAGAGAAGCAAAAAAAAAAAATAAATGTAAAACATAAACAAAAACAAAAATAACAGTTAAAGAACAATAAAAAATTAAAACTTTTACTTTTTTTTTAATTCAACTGTAGCAACCTGAACTGCCAAAAGCAAAAGTTTTCACACATTCATCAAACACCCAGAAATGAAACGCTTAAATGAAGCACATTTTTACAAACACTTTTATTCCATTTCAAAGTATTGCATTTTCCTTCCAACATTTACATTCACATTAAGCAAAAATGGAAGAACATGACTAATTACTTTTGTCTGCACAGATTAAGACAGTTATGGGTTTTTATCAAATACATCCCCATTACACAAATAATCATAAACTACAATGACACATACAAGGCAAAACAAAACAATTAAACACCAAACGTCAGGTGATAGTTCACGTTATTCCTGTAATGACACTTATTATTCCAGATCATCTCTGCTTGAGTAAGCAAGAAACTGCATGAGTGGCTGAGATGTTTGACATACTCCAAACATCAGTCAATGATATTGCATGTGCAATCAGAAATTTACTATCAGCTTTGATAAATCTGGACCTTGCTTTAATCTTGGGTTTTCGGCACACTTGCACAGACAACCACTTTCTTGCTTGCTCTCAGATCAGCATTCTTAACGGTTACCCACACAAAACACAGCACAACTGCCAAAAATACATAGAAATGTTTTTTTTTTTTTTTTTTAAAGGAATAGTTGACCCAAAAATTTAAATTCTTAAAAAATGTACTCACCATCAGGCCAGCCAAAATGATTTTGAGTCTTCACGGGAACAGATGTGGAGAAGTGTAGCATTTCATCACTTGCTCACCAATGGATCCTCTGCAGTGAATGGGTGCCGTCAGAATGAGAGTCAAAACAGCTGATAAAAACGTCACAATAATCCACAAGTAATCCAATCCATCAATTAACATCAAACCATTGCTTCTGGCTAAAATATGAGTCATCTATCCACAATATTGCTTTCTCTAGTGAAAAAGTAATCTCGTTTGAATCAGAAGAGAAATATGCAGAGATTAAGCACTGTTTACAAGACAAAACAGCTCTAAACAAATTTGCTGATGGATTTTGATGTGAGAGGACAACAGGAGATGGACTTTTTTTTTTCACTGGGGTTATTATGGATTATGGAAATTATTATTATTATTTTGTAAAGTAAATTTAGAATGCCCTAATGATGGATTTGTTTCTTACAAAAATGCAGCTTTTTTCACAAGACGTTAACTGATGGACTGGAGTGGTGTGGATTACTTGTGGATTATTATAATGTTTTTATCAGCTGTTTGGACCCTGGTGATTCTGACGGCACCCATTCACTGCAGAGGATCCACTGCTGAGGAAGTGATGTAATGCTATATTTCTCCAAGAAAGAATCTCTTCTACATCTTGGATGACCTGAGAGTGAGCATTTTCAGCAAATTATCAACTTTGGGTGAACTGTTCCTATAAACAAAGTGCTTTTTTTCAATTTACTAAAATGTGAAGCAGACAATGTTAAAACACATTTTTCCTAATTGCATTGTATGCATAACCTAAAACTAAAACACAATCCATTGTTTCGTTTTCCCTTTTCAACACACATCACGTCTAATGTGACCTCCTCACCACCAGGGGTCATATGCATTTTTCAAACTCTCAAATCAAACATCTCAATGCACTTCCTCCCTTCTCAGTTCACCCACTCTGTCAATAACCATTACTTGATTTTAGCCTAAGTGGATATTACCAGCAGATCTCTCTATGGCATGTAAAATCATGCAACCCCACAAACAACGGTGGCTTTATTTCACAGATTTGTGGGTTTCAGTCTCGTTGTGAATTGAGCTGATGCTGATTGAGAATGTGCGACGAAATCACAGAAAGACACCAGCAGGATGTCTTTATGCTTTTACTCGCAGGCGATTTTGCCATCAAAGCTGGAGAGAGCGATGGCAAAGGCTTGTACGGCACACAGAGGATACCTGTAGTCCAGAGTGAAGGCATCGTCTGCTACTCTCCCAAACTGCATCACAATGTAGTCCTCTGAAATGTAGCACAAAAAAGGGTCATGCAATGCTTTATCTGCTTAGCAAACATACCATTTTGCATGTATTTTTCAACACCAAACTGTTTAGAGTGCTGATTGCACAGCGTATACTGCACACTTCGTACTATTACATACAATTACTGAAACAGTATGCAAAGCATCATCATCAGTATGAAATATCTTCAAATATGATTATTTAGCATTTCATTTTTGTGTATAAATGTCTTCACTTTTGACAGTTACTCATCAATAGAGATATTAAGATAGCAACTAATATTATTTCTGGTACTTTTGTTACACTGGAAATTGATAGTGAAGTTAAATGCATTGCGTTGTGGGATACAGTACATTGCATTAACAAATTTGGGAGACACTTTTTTTTTTAAGTGTATAAGTTATCAGTATATGCCCAGTGATTATGTTGGTTTTAGAATCATGCTCTAACACAGTACCACTGTTATTGTTAACTAAAACTGTTATATTTTAAATTGTTGTTTTAAATAGTCTAATAAATATTAGATTTAATAAACATACTTTTGCAACTGACAGGAATAAAATTGCAGTACTAAAATTACTAAAACTAAAACTGAAGTAATAAATAAATGTTAAATAGAAATATTTAAAAACTGCAAAATAAGTAGCATTCAAGTGTGCTTTTTCAGACATATGGTAGTTTTTGTTTTAAAGCAATAACAACAGTTCTACAGAGATATGGTTGAGTTACTTACGGTCTTTGTTATGCACAATCTGGAAGTTTTTGATGGATGCCTGTGTGACTCTGCCATTGAAGTTTAACACGTGTGACGCCGTTTCTTCATTCCACACTGGCGTCTTATTGCGCAGCTCTATTAAGTTTTCCATATTTCTGTTTTGATGTCTAATGAGGAGGCCATCATTTTCCTGTTGGGAAGCAATATATTCAGATGTCATTTTAACAAATTATAAAAGAAAAAAAAAAGGAAAAAAAAAAGAAAATTAATAAATAAAAAATATTTATAGTTGAAGAAATATAATATAAATATATAGTTAAACTATAAATAAATAGTTAAATAAATTAAATAATTATATATAAATAAATTAAATAAATAATTATAAATAAATATTTGTTTTTATCTTACACTACGTGGTCGTAATGGGACCCGTTCTCCATCTTTGCTCATGCCAGGAATAATTACAATCATTCGCCTTGGTCCTTTCATGCCCAAAACATTTGTTTCCTAAAGCCACAGTGCAAATTAATGTTAGTAAAATATAGCATGCATTAAGTAACTGATTAGCATTTCAACCAAAATTACAGTGGTTACAGTAGATGTTGCCTTACATAGATAATAGCTGCTAATTCCTGTCGCGCATTAGACATGTCCGGCAGAGCTCTGTCCGGATGCAGTGCATTATCAAACACTGTGAACTTAGTTCCCATCAGATTTGACCTGAAATATACATGCATATATCCTTTAAATCAAAGAGATTGTGTTATAGACCTGTAAAACAGCTATAATAGCAATGGTAAGCAAACCCACTTACCTCAGCTTCCCAATGAAGTTTTCTCCTCCTCTGGAGAGGTCGGTCGGGTCAATGGAGATCAAGTAGTTTGAGGTCGTGCTTTTTTTCCTCTTTCTTCCCGCTAACAAAAATACCTGGATGTAAGATGGACATCAGAATTTGTAACAACATCTGAATTCATATGATTCTAGATTGATAAGATAAATGTAGTAAGATATTAGGCCATTTTTTGGTCAATTTGAGATTGTTTTTTAAAGAAATTAATACTTTTATTCACCAAGGATGCATTAAACTTGATCAGAAGTGACAGTAAAGGCTTGTGTAATGTTACAAAAGATTTCTCTTTAAATAAATGTGTTTACTGAAAAAAAATTATCACTGTCTCCACAAAAATATAAAGCAACACAACACTGATAATAATCTGAAATGTTTCTTGAGCAGCAAATCAGTATATTAGAATGATTTCTGAAGGATCATGTGACACTGAAGACTGGAGTAATGATGCTGAAAATTCAGCTTTATATCACAAGAATAAATTACATTGTAAGAAAATTACTGTTTTTAATGTTTGATCAAATAAATTCAGTCTTGGTCCAGATATAAGACTTCTTTCAAAAAATCCACATTGTGAAGGCCTATACAGATAAATATAGCTGTCGTACTTTCTTCTCGTTGTCCAGGTGCAGGTAGTACGTTGGGTAAAGGCCTCGGTCCATGCCTCTCTTGTCACGGGTCACTTTGCACCTTACCGTGACGCCCTGCTGTGCAGGCTGAAGAACGAACTCCTCCAGATTGTCAAACTCAATGGGAGGAGAAGGTGCTCGCTCCTCTTCACAGGAATAAGAGAGGTAATATTAGAAACTGTTACCATGGTTATCATAGCTCCCACCCAAAAATCCTTACTTGAGAAAAATGATGATAAATAAATACCGGAATGAGAATAATGTGAAATATAATGAATTCACCTTTTTGCCTTTTTTCCCTTTGCCCTTTTTCTTCTTCTGTGTCACTTCTGAATCAGAGTCTTCAGTCTCTTCTGCTTTAGCAGGACCTGAGGATGAGAAACAATCAAATTAGACATGGAAACAGCCATAGGGGCTGGGACATAGATAACCATTAATATCCAATCATCTCCCTGACACTATGGCATAGTATAACCCTCCATTTGGCCCCTTAACTTCATTTTTCATTTCTATTCAGAAAAAGTGCAATGCAGATAATATTTTATTCAGTGAAGAATTTATATAGTAGACAATTATGTGTGCATAATATCAAAACATAATACAGCAGTGTACACATAAAAAAAAAAAACAATATGGAATTTTCTTTATTATTGAAGCTTTTATACTTTTTTATGTCAGTAAGTAAAATTATGTGTATCCTAATGGCTTTAAGAAAGGATCAGAACTTACTTTTGGTCTTTTTTGTCTTTTTGTCCTTGTCTTTGTCTTTGTCCCCTCCTGTCTGAAACATGGACACTGGGTTTGAGCTGCTCTTCTTCTTCGTCTTGCTGGTTTTGGTTTCTGGTTCGCTCTCATCTTCACTCTCAGATTTGGCAGCTGCTTTACGCCACATTTGCAAACATATGTATTATTCTGAATCAACAAACAGACATGCATATAGAAGAGCTCTCAAAACATTACCTTTCTTTTTACTCTTGGTTTCAGGCTTGTCTCTGTTTATCTGAAACATGGAGGCTGGTTCCTTTTTCTTGGCTTTAGATTTTCCTTTACTATCTACATCCTCTTTGACATCTTCATGAAGCAAACATAAATAAATCAAGTTATTGAATCTAACTAAACTAATCCCTTGATAGATGTTTAAAGTAGTTTAAAGCACATGTGAAAAGAGGACACCTTTTGATTTGGACTTCTTGTCTTTTTCCTTCTCTTTTTCCTTTCCATCAGAACTTTCTTTTGAAGTCTTTTTCTTCGTTTTCTTCTGAGGAGTGGTCTCTTCATCATCATCCTCATCATCATCATCTTCTGTAGAACCTGTTTTGGAATAAACATATAAGTGCTCAGATAAAAAAAAAAATCATGCTATTATCCTACTGGAAAAAGAACACTTTATCATCACAGATCTTTCTCCTAGATAGCAAGACAAAATAAGAGCAAATTGCTTTTCTCATTAAAACATTATAATTTATTATTATTTTTTTTTTTATCACACTCCAATTCTCTCACTAGAGGTCTCTATTAGAGATCTCAATATAAGCTCAAACATTTCAAGATATCAAATAAATACATTTATTAAAGTATTACTAAGGTAATTTGTTCTTATTTTTAACTGAGGCTAATATTTGGTAACTGAAAAAGCTGTAATAAAATCAAATAAATATTACATGACAAACCGAAACTGGAAAAACTTTCAGTTTTCAAAAACTGCATTGAAATTTGAAGAAATGTTGCCTTTGCAACTAACTGCAATAAAATAAGTTGAAGTTTGTATTATTAAAATGACTACAATGAAAACAAGCTAAATAACATATTAGGTCACTTACTCTTCTTCTTCTTTGGGGCACTTTTGGCTTTCTTTTTGATTCTCTTCTTCTTCTTTGGGGCACTTTTGGCTTTCTTTTTGATTTCCTTCTCCTTCTCTGTTGATTCTTTCTCCTTCTCCAGTTTCTTCTTCTTCACCTTCTCTCCATCTGTGTGGGAGGTTTGTGAGAGAAGTGTAAACAGACTGACAGAAGCGCAGTGATGTAACATCAGGACATGAGCTCTCTGCCGTACTCTGAGTGACCGGGCTGCTTTCGGCCGACAGATCGATGCTCTTCTTGCTCTTGGTCTTTTTGGGTTTGGCTTCGGTGCCTTTGGTCTCTGCTGGAGTCGAATCGGGCTTCTTCTTTTTGGGCTTCTGTAATATTCTACATTTAAAAATGACATTATTGTAATAAACATATTGGACAATTAGCTATTATTAAAAGTAACCAAAGCTAGAAAGTTAAGATTACTCACCAATGAGCATGCAAGTGAAAGCAACAAATAAAAAAAAATAATATATTTGAATACAACTCTTAGTCAAAAAATGCATTTTTGTCATTTTTTGTTTGAAACACATTTTTTGTTTGAATAATTTTTGTCATTTTTAGTTACACGACACACAAACACAACACATACAACACACACATAACACACTGAGTCATGTTTTTAAAAAATCTGAAGAAACAAAACACAAACAAACACACACACACACACACCACACAAAAACACACACACAACACACGGAATACACACACACACATTTTAAACGCACACGACCACGCACAACTGCACACACCACACGCACACACACACACACACGCACACGCACACGCACACGCACACACACACACACACACACACACACTCATATATATACAGTTAGGTCCATATATGTTTGGACATGGAAATATTTTTAATAATTTTGGCTCTGTATGCCACCAGAATAGAAATAAAATGAAACAATATGAAACTGAAGTGCAGACTTTAGGCTTTAATTCAAGGGGTTGAACAAAAATATAACATAATGAACATTACGAACAATTTATACACAGTTCCCCCATTTACAGGAGCTCAGATGTAATTGGACAAATAAATATAATAATAAATTAAATGTTTAATTTTAATGTTTTGTTGAGAATCCTTTGCAGGCAATGACTGCCTTACATCTGGAACTCATGGACATCAGCAGAGACTGGGTTTGCTCCTCTGTGAAGCTTTGCCAGGCCTTTATTGCAGCTGACTTCAGTTGTTGTTTGCGTTTCTGGGTCTTTCTGCCTTTAGTTTTGTCTTCAGCGAGTTAAATGCATGCTCAATCGGCTTGAGATCAGGAGATTGATTTTGCCATTGCAGAATATTCAAAAACCCCTGGGTTGCTTTTGCTGTATGTTTTGGGTCACTGTCCATTTGTACTATGAAGTGCCGTCCAATCAACTGTGCTTCATTTGGTTAAATCTGGGCAGAATTCTTCAGGCTGCTTCTGTCTTCTGTCACTTCTTCACTAAACAGCAGTAACCCAGTGCCACTGGAAGCCATGCACGCTCATGCAGCACACTGCTCCACCGTGTTTCACAGATCATATTGTGTGCTTTGGATCATGGGCTGTTCCAAGCCTTCTCCATACTTTTTTTTCTTCCCGTCATTCTGGTGCAGGTTGATCTTAATTACATCCGTCCAAAGAATGCTTTTCCAGAAGTGGTCTGGCTTTTTTAGATGTTTTTTGGCAAAGTCTAATCTGGCCTTGTTTGGACCTTGTATCTTTTTGAAGCATAAGACTGCATCATCTCTAGATCTATTGATATAACAGCAGTGATCTGATGCATAACCACATTATACAACACATCCTGTTTGTGAGTGATTAAGCTGCAGGAGTCAGCGATGGAAAAACCTCACATTTATCCATTATTCTTCTGTATTTCACAAATATGTTTAAGTTAAACCTAAATCTTTTCACCCTCATATATATATATATATATAATATCTATATATATATATATATATATATATATATATATATATATATATATATATATATAGATATATATATATATATATATATATATATGGTCTAAGACAGGAGACACTTCATACTGACTGTCTGTGAGTCTGAGTGTGTGTGTACGAGTGTGTAAGTGTGTGTGATCCACTTAAGACACAGCCAGAATAAGACTATTAATACCGTCACCTTAGTCAATCCCTGTCATGAGGTGTGGAGGAAAACAAAATCTTTAATTCAACCATGTTTCCATTCAATTAACAACAAAAAATATACAGTAACCAAATATAGTTTTGAAATAAGTTTTAGCTTAAATAAGGTTAAAATTTCAAGTATTTGTGCCGTCTAAATGAACACACGTTGTGTTTGTACTGTAGGTCATCTTTTACACTTTGCATAAAACTGAATGAGACATATTTACATTTAAACTTCAAAATGATCTGTCAAGCTCTGAACCCTTGAGCTAAATACATCATTATTATAAAACATTTTTTTGATTATAAGGACTCACCATATAAATGTGATATATCTGCAATGCCTAATATTTCCCACTTGAAATGCTAATAGTCCTACTAGTTATTTAAGTTTATGCAAATATAAAACCTAAATATTTTACATCCATTTAGCATTTCTCATCACAAGCAAGCAACAGAACAAGGTGATAAACTAATATTGAAATTCATGGCTGGAAGTGTTTGATTCAGTCATTTGCACGTGTCTTTAACAACTGTGTATCACTGAACTTTCCTGTAAAACTAGGAGTGACCTCACTATAACTCACTAATTAGACAAGTGACATCAACCAACATGCTAATGACAGTATGTTTTTTAATTATCGATGTTAAATACATTCATTGGCTTTAAATCCATTCTGATGACAGATCTAGTTTAAAACAGCATCTCTGAATGTCCTCCAGTGAATCAACATTTAGATCAACAGCTATTGGGATGATAATAATAACAATAAAAGCCACAACATGCTTTATGCAATCAATCAATTGAAACAAACTCACCTTTTCGGCAGACATGTCCTTTATCTTCTAACTGTATCCGGTGAAGTTGAACAAGAGCAAGTGAGGCCTCAGTGCGGTGATGCTAAGCTAGTAATGAGAAAGTGTGGAGCTTTACTCACTGAAGCTCCATCAGCAGAAAGTTGCTAAGCGGATTTTCCCTCTGACCCATCTGTCACTCACATCACGGGCCTGAAGAAGAAATAATATGATAAGATGGGTAACTGACAAATGGACGGCAACTTAAAGATTTTAGACTCAACTTTAAATATAAGTGGAATGTAGGAAATTACATTTTCAGCCCTTTTAATCACCTTTTGCCTTTAATAGTGGACATGAAATCCACATAAACCTCTCAAGTTGAATTAATAGTTAGAAGATAAGTCCAACATCTTTCTCATTTAGATGCTTGACGATGCCTTATTTATTTACTTCTCGTTTAAGTCCAACACTTTTAGGAAGAAGGACCCACTAATATTGCACGCTTAAAAAAATAGTTTTTGTGAGAGTGTCACTCTAATGGATTCAATAATTGCTGTCAAAAATATGACCCAATGACATTTTGCCCTCTGAAATATTAGATCAGATCAATAAATTTAATGATGATGAGATGCTTTTGATTGAAATCACTGAAAAATTCATTATAATTTGAATACATTGTATGATTATGGATATATTCTGTGATTCTGTCTGTCCGGCGAAACATTTTCATTCATTCATTCATTGCATTTTAATTGTATTTATGTTTATTCGTTATTTATGTATTACTCGTTACATTTATATATTGTTAATTTTATTTCATTGTTTATTAATTTATTTTTATTATTTTACTTTCATTTATTGTGCTTGTTTAATTGTTTATTCTTTTTTAAATTTACATTTATTTATTATTGGATTATATTTATGTTTATTCATTATTTATATATTCATTATTTAATTTATATATTGTTAATTTTATATAATTGTTTATTCATTTATTTACAGTTTTATTTCATTCATTTTAATTCTATTTATTTGCTTTTATTTATTATTTATTTGCTCCTTTTTATTTTATCATTCATTTATTTTTATTCAATTTCATCATGTATGTATGTATTTATTTATTTTAATTCTATTTATTTACTCTTATTTATTGTTTTTTATTATTTAATTTAATTGTTTATTCGTTCATTTCTATTACTTGCTTAATTCAAATATCAGCTTCTACCTGTCCTGCAGGTGAGCACTACTCCTGAACATCATGCATAATGAACATGTTAAATGTGTCAACATACAGACCCAGTCATCTTATAAATACATATTTGTCTAATTAATGTAAATCCTGGGATTTCTTACAATTATACCTGATCCACATCACTGCTGAATTTATTACTCACTGCTGCTGCCTTGATGGGTGTCAGGTTTCAATTTAGTTGAATGTGTCATGGCTAAATGTGTGTTTTTGACACTCCCCCTGCTGACACATTTAACAAACATTTGATTTTGCTCTAGCTGAACATAAAGATACTGTAATGTAATCTTTTGCTTTTTCTGAAGAAAATTTCTGGTGGTCAAAGATGAGACACTTTGACAGCAGGCTACACCTCCTCAAGCTGCAGCAGGTTCAGGCCAGACAGTATCTGTGGGTCACGAGGGTGTACGAGCGTCTGGAACTGAAGCAGCCTGCAGGATGAGGAGCTTATCGCTGGGCTGACAGCAGAGCTCTCTCCTCTTATTGGTTTAGCTCTACTTGGCCCGTGCAAAAGCAGGTCATGAAGGCCACTGACAAAAGCTGGAATAGTGTGAATATATTTGTGAATGTCAAACACATTCATAACTAGAAGTTCCTTTTATTTTTAAACACTATTAAACTCAACACTTTAAGACTTATAATTATTATTATTATAATAATTGCTTATTGTCCTGCATGCATCAGTTGACTGTTAGAATGGTCGTATTGCACCACCTACAGGCAAGTAAAGGTGGTGTATCATTCCAGTGACAATTTTAACAATATAATGTAGAAAACCCATGCCTGGAATTAATGTCAGGATTTACACCTAGGTAGCTGACGAATAACATGATTTGTTATTATTATCATTTATAGATTTATTTTATTTTAACATTTAATTCACATCTATGGAATTTAAGTTGGATTCAACATGGAAAAATATTCCCTTTCCCCGTAAGATAAATATCCTCTGTCCTAATAAATAATATTTTATAATATTTATTTACATGAATATTCTTTTCTGGCAATAATGTTAGCGAATTCAATTAATTACTGTATAAAATTGGTGATACATACATACACACACACACACACACACACACACACACACACACACACACACACACACACACACACACACATATATGTGTACACATATACATGCATGTATGTATCATCAAATATGTATCAGGGTCATTATAGTTAACTAAAGCCATTGAAACATTCATTTTACTTTCATTTTACTTTCATACTTTCATTTTTTATTTGAATGTTTGTTCAATGTTTAACGTTTTCATATAATGTACTAAAATAACTAAAACTGAAATAGAAAAAAAAGAGAAACCATATAGACATAAAATAGGCAAAATACACTACAAAATTCTTAAAAATTAAACTAAAATTGAAACTTAAAACATAAAAATAATTTCAAACTATTAATAAAACTATAACAATGTCTCCGTGGTACTAAAATAACACTCATATGTATGATTTAATTAAATATTTTATTATATTTTATTTTAAGTAAATATTCCCTGCCCTGATACTAGGCAGCAACAGTGCTAGACATAGCAAATTAAATCCATTAAATCTTAATTTATGCAATTAATTAAATTATTTAAATTACATTAATTAAATTAGTTAAATTAATTAAAATGTTTCATTTATATTTTTAATATTTATTAATATGCATCATTCATAGAAATATTTCCTGCCCTGACACCAGATGGCGATATAGTTAAATACAATAAATTAAATGTGGAAACTGGCTCAAGATCATGTTCTATGGTGAAATGAAGCTGTTCGTGCTGCAGTGCTTCATCCGGTGGCAAGATGGCGCTGTTTCCGCCTTCCTCCCGTTCACAGATCATGCCCTCAGAGGGCCAGTGAACTCAAGGCGGTTCAGAGGTGGAGCTCAATATCTTAAAGAGACAGTGCAGTTTATGATGCAACTGTACAGTATTCTCCAGATCACCAGTTTATAACAAATAAAACGGAAGAACTGAAATGCTCCTCTTAAAGTTAACTCCTAAGTAAAAAAAAAAAAACATATTCTTTTGGTTCATATTTACATACAGACTAACAATAACTGATAGCATATATTATAAATGTGTATTTACTTAAACTATATTTGATCTTTATTACACTGAAACAGATTTATGAAATAATGCAGAAGCAGAAGAACAGCTACTTAAGGACGTGACCTCACTCCAGCGGCTTTATTACTCACATTCACAATCACAAACAATGAGGACAACCCATGGAGATGTGGGTCAGAGGAGTGCACGCGCTCCTGAGGGACACACACGTGTGTGTGTGTGTGTGTGTGTATGAGACAGAGAGAGACTCAAACTAAACAAAGGCAACAGGATACTGCCCTGACTGTAAAACAAATGCTGGATCCAGCAGCAGATGAGCACACAGAGGAAAATACAGTTTGAAAGTGTCCTGCTGACCTCCTTTCACAGAATGAGTTTTCCCATAATGCAACGGCCTCTGCCAGAAGGCTGGATAACAGTATAGAAAGGAAACTCCATTTAAACTATAGTGGTGCTTGCCTGTGCGAATCCTGTCCTGCTCTTTTACAACATTCCATGTATCAAGTGTTCTAGGTGGTTGCCAGGGTGTTGCTATGCAGCTTCTAAGATTTGAGTGTTTTTTTTTAGCATGTTACTATCAGTTTCTAGGACACTCTGGGTTGTTGCCAGGCTGTTGCTATGCAGCTTCTAAGGTTTAAGTGGTTTTAAGTATGTTGTTCTGCAGTTATTATGATGTGCTGGGTGGTTGTCAGGACATTGCTATGCAGTTGCTAAGATCTAAATGATTTAAAAAATGGTACTATCAGTAACTAGGATGCTCTTGGTGGTTGCCAAGGCGTTGATATGCAGCTTCTAACGTCTGAGTGGTTTTTAGCACGTTACACTGCAGGTACTAGGATGTTATATTTGGTTGGCAGGGCTATGCTATGAGTGTTTTTAAACATATTACTATTAATACCTAGGATACTTTGGGTGGTTGCCAGGGTGTTGCTATGCAGCTTCTAAGATCTGAGTGTCTTTAAAACATGTTACTATCAGTTACTAGAATGTTCTGGGTGGTTTCCAGGGTGTTGTAATGCAACTTCTAAGGTGTGAGTGGTTTTTAGCATGTAGCTCTGCACTGGCTGAGGTGTTCTGGGGGTTTTTAATGGGTTGCTATGGGGTCACATTGGATTTTTTTGCTGGTTTACCAGGTAGTGCAAAGTTATAAGTCAAATGTTCTGAGTGGTTACCAGGGTATTGATATGCAGTAGGTATTATAGTGTTTTTCTACAAACCCGATTCCAAAAAAGTTGGGACACGGTACAAATTGTGATTGCAATGTGGAAGTTTCAAAATTTCAACAAATTACAAAAAATAAAACATAAAACAAAAAACAA
Source organism: Cyprinus carpio (assembly GCF_018340385.1). Classification (NCBI taxonomy): domain Eukaryota; kingdom Metazoa; phylum Chordata; class Actinopteri; order Cypriniformes; family Cyprinidae; genus Cyprinus; species Cyprinus carpio. Next base: position 27,856,450 of record NC_056602.1, on the reverse strand, counting down.
AACATAAAAAATATAAGAAACATAAAAAATATATAATTTTAAGGGAAAAATAAGTTGATTTTAAATTTCATGGCATCAACACATCTCAAAAAAGTTGAGACAAGGCCATGTTTACCACTGTGTGGCATTCCCTCTTCTTTTTATAACAGTCTGCAAACGTCTGGGGAACTGAGGAGACAAGTTGCTCAAGTTTAGGAATAGGAATGTTGTCCCATTCTTGTCTAATACAGGCTTCTAGTTGCTCAACTGTGTTAGTTCTTCTTTGTCGCATCTTCCTCTTTATGATGCACCAAATGTTTTCTATGGTGAAAGATCTGGACTGCAGGCTGGCCATTTCAGTACCCGGATCCTTCTTCTACGCAGCCATGATGTTGTAATTGATGCAGTATGTGGTCTGGCATTGTCATGTTGGAAAATGCAAGGTCTTCCCTGAAAGAGACGACGTCTGTATGGGAGCATATGTTGTTCTAGAACTTGGATATACCTTTCAGCATTGATGGTGCCTTTCCAGATGTGTAACCTGCTGCCCATGCCACACACACTCATGCAACCCCATACCATCAGAGATGCAGGCTTCTGAACTGAGCGCTGATAACAACTTGGGTTGTCCTTGTCCTCTTTAGTCCAGATGACATGGCATCCCAGTTTTCCAAAACGAACTTCAAATTTTGATTCGTCTGAGCACAGAACAGTTTTCCACTTTGCCACAGTCCATTTTAAATGAGCCTTGGCCCAGAGAAAACGCCTGCACTTCTGGATCATGTTTAGATATGGCTTCTTTTTTGACCTATAGAGTTTTAGCCGGCAACGGATTGTGTTTACTGACAATGTTTTCTGGAAGTATTCCTGAGCCCATGTTGTGATTTCCATTACAGTAGCATTCCTGTATGTGATGCAGTGCCGTCTAAGGGCCCGAAGATCACGGGCATCCAGTATGGTTTTTCGGCCTTGACCCTTATGCACAGAGATTGTTCCAGATTCTCTGAATCTTTGGATGATATTATGCACTGTAGAAGATGATAACTTCAAACTCTCTGCAATTTTTCCTCTGAGAAACTCCTTTCTGATATTGCTCCACTATTTTTTCGCCGCAGCATTGGGGGAATTGGTGATCCTCTGCTCATCTTGACTTCTGAGAGACACTGCCACTCCGAGAGGCTCTTTTTATACCCAATCATGTTGCCAATTGACCTAATAAGTTGCAAATTAGTCCTCCAGCTGTTCCTTATATGTGCATTTAACTTTTCCGGCCTCTTATTGCTACCTGTCCCAACTTTTTTGGAATGTGTAGCTCTCATGAAATCCAAAATGAGCCAATATTTGGCATGACATTTCAAAATGTCTCACTGTCAACATTTGATATGTTATCTATATTCTATTGTGAATAAATTATAAGTTTATGAGATTTGTAAATTATTCCATTCCTTTTTTACTCACAATTTGTACAGTGTCCCAACTTTTTTGGAATCGGGTTTGTATGTACTTCCTAGGGTGTTCTGAACATTTGTTCTTTTGTCAGGGCAAAGTTACTAGTAGTTATTAGAAAGTTGCAACTAGGACTTTTTTTTATTTGTTTATTTTTGCATGCTGCTATGCAGTTTCTAGGATGTTCTAAGTGGTGTTAAGTGTTTTGCTTTTTTAGTTACTTGGATGTGCTAGGTGGTTGCCAGGGCGTTGCAAGTCCATTGCTAAGGAACTCCAGTGTGTTGCTATGTGGTTGCTAAGATGCTCAGAGTTAGGGATTTCATTCAGATTCTTTACCATAAATATGCACTTGGCAGATACTTGTATCTAAAGTGACTGAAGCATGCCACTTCACCATAGACGCCCCCCATGTTCTGCTGTGCCCCAGCGAAGTCCCTCCACTAAAACCACATCATAGCACTGATCTAAGATCAGATTTCTCTGTGAATATTTTGACCTTGGCTACAATAATGTATTGACAAAACTGATCCATTGGTATTCCCAAGTGAAAGCACTAGAAAGCTTGAGGAGTTAAAATTTCCAGTGTGTATGTATTTCAAAATGATCTCTTCTTGGCTATAGTGAAAACAGATTTTTACCTTTCTGTTGAAATCTTAGTGTAGTTTTTTTCTTTACAAAACTTTTTTTTTTTTTTTTCAGGTGCTGCAGGGTGGGTTACTAATGTGTCCTGCTTAGTTTTCAGAAAATGTGAGCAATATTACAGTAATGCCATAGAAAACACCAATAATACTTGATATAATGTTTCTTAAAGAACAGATCAGAAATAAAGTAATGAAGCTGATAGCATAAAAGTGCAATTAACGGTTTAAACATGAAATAAGTACTTATCCTTAACATTTGCATGTTTACAGAAAATTAATCAGCTTTTGACATGCTGCATTCTTGTTAGTGTCTGATCTTTCAACATGTTTCATCCTGCAACCTTTGTCTACACTTTTGCTCGGTCCCTGCTGTGCAATGTGATAAATACGCCAAATTGACACCAGCTGGTCAATGAACAGTTAACTCAAACTTGTGTGGTTTTGTCAGGGACTGATTACCCTGAACGATTCTTAAAGATCATGTGATAATGCCCTCGGGAACATCGCTCCGAAAGAAAACTGGAAACATAATCTGTAATGCAAGATTGTAAAAGTGGATATTAGACCTCATTTAGGTGCCATTTCTTATGCTCATGATGATGAATAATGCATAAAAGGACTTTGTAAGTAGTAAAACAATACAAATACAAATGGGGCAAAATGGGTTTAAAGTTAAGAAATATTTTGAGTCCCCCCCTCCCTTGCCTCAGTGCTTTGGTCCAAATGCATGCTTTTTTTTTTGTTTACCGGGGAACCCCCCTCGAAACGCAATTGGGCTAGTTTTGAGTAGCAATAGGCTGAGGTTTTTTTTTTTTCTGAAAACCTGGCAACCCTGCATCACCTACACAAACACCCACACGCAAGTCAGTTGAGCGAGCACAAAGTAATAGTTGTGGAACTCCAAGGCTGTCAATGCTATTTTATTAACTTAAACATCTGATGAAGTGATTATTTTCTCTTTAATACAAATAAAGCCAATGCATTTTTCAATGAGTCCGATATGTTAGCAATAATAACGTTACCTGCTTGACGGATAGTGATGTCTACAACGGACACGACCTCTGTCACGGCGCGACCACAAGAGCTTGAATTTGTCTTATTTGGCATGGTCTCCCTGTTACACTAATAGTAGTAAAGGCTTTCTTCTGTGTAAACTTTTCCTTACAAGTACAATTTTAGCTGTGTTATTCGTGTCCCCTTCAAAAATTGTTCTTGAGAAATTTTGTTTATTGTCTCCCCCTACTGTTAGACGAACACCTTAGCAACCACCTAGCATCCCCCAAAACCTCCAATCACTTAGTAACGCTCCTACCATTTCTATCAACCACCCAACAACCCCTTAATCAACACAGAGACCTCTAGAACATCCTTGCAACCCAGAACACCTTAGTAACTACCCAGAAACCCTCAAAACAATCTAGCAACCCCTAGAACACCCTAGCAACTACCCACTGTAGCAACCCCCAGAACACCACAGCACCAACCTAGCAAATGCAAAGAATCATAGCAACCATCTATCAACCCCTATACAATCCTTTCAACCACACAACCCCCAAATAATCCAGAAACCCCTAGATCCCCTAGAAACCATCTAGCAAATCCCAAAACACCCTGACAACCACTCAGTAACCTTCAAAACACACTAGCAACTCCCAAAACAAACTAGCAACCCCTAGAATACCCTTATAATACCACCACAATCTAACAACCCCTAGAACACCCTACCAGCTACCCAGCAACCCCCCTCAAAAAAAACAGCAACCCCTCGAACATCATAGAAACTACCTAGGAATCCCTGGAAAACCACAGCAAATATCTAGCAAATCACCCTAGCATCCATCTAGCACCCCCCATACCATCGTTTCAAACACTCAACCACCAAAACAACCCAGAAACCCCTTGCGAACCCCAGAACACCCTGATAACCACCCAAAAGTCCTAAATCTGTCTATAAACTTTATTTTTAACCCTTCTTTTAAAACCTTTTCAACATTTTCAAACAAGTCTGACTTTTACACAGACAAAATGTACAAAAAAACTGTGCTCCAGCACAATGTCATATCAGGATAGGTCTAATTCAAACAATGTAACCACAGAAATCCCAGCTGAAAGTGGGAAAGTTCTTTTCTCAGTTAATTTAATGTGTAAATGAGAAATGTGCAAGGACTGCATTGAAAGTCACCAAGCCTGCCCAATTATACACTTGTGAAGCAGGTGACAAGCATCTGACGGTATTGCTAAATGCAAGTGGCTTTCATTGTGTCCTTACTTCACATGAATGTCACTGCATACAGATGGGGGAAGTGAACCGAACTTTGGTTCTCTCCGCAGCTTCAGCGTTGCGTTACACAGGATGACATCAGTGTGGAGGGACTCTGGGTAATAGCTCCTGTGGGAGAGGCCACGTCCTTCAGCTGCTGGCGCCGAAGAGACTATAAGACCCTGCAGCGTCCCCCCAGCGCTCGAGTAACGCGTCTAGGATGTTCCCCAGCAGCCATCCTTCAGCTCCAGCCATTATGTGTCATTAAGGCAGTTGGGGTCATTTGGCGAGGTCTCCCAGAAAAACACAAAACTATCTGTATATCAGAGCAAATTTGCCATAGAGACTATGCTCAGATGAGGTCACAGGTAGCACTCAGTTGTTAAAGGTGGAATAAAGCCATGAAATAAATTAAAAAAAAAACATTGAGAAAATGTAATTTTTCTATGACAGAACACTTGCTTTTTAATATGCAACTCTAAGACAATAAAGTTTAATAAGAGTTTAAATACTTTCAAAACACTGTTTAGCCTGACCAAAGGAGTTTTATTATACCTGAAGGAGATATCTGTTAGCATTTCCATTTAGGTCAATGGCAATGTCCAGTTGGTGCAAGCAGTCCTGGATGATCATGACCTGGATGCTGCCATCTTAGTGGAAATATGGGAACCTTTATTTCTTTACATTACTGTTCAAAAGTTTTGAGTCGGTGCAATTTTTTTCAAACAAGTCTTTGTCAAGCCAACATTCAATCATTGTCACAAGTTTCTTGATAAATTTTGCTGTACTAGTTAAAAATAATCTTTATATACATTTCATTAAATGCTATAATTAAACACATTCAAAAAGGTGCCTTCCAAAAGATCTATAGTATAGAATAAAGAGCTTTTCCATGAAATATAAGAAGATTAACAATACAACTTTGCAGAAGGTGCACAGAAGAGTGTCCTGCACTCTTAAAAAGAAAATCAATTTACCATCACACAAAAGGTTTGTTATAGTGGAAATATATATATATATATATATTTAATTTAAAAACATTCTTTACACTAAGAAAAAATGGCTATTTTAAGATATAAAACATTCTTTACACTAAGAAAAAATGGATATATATATATATATATATTTAATTTAAAAACATTCTTTACACTAAGAAAAAATGGCTATTTTAAGAACATGTTTTTGTTCTTCTATGGCATCGTTGTGAAACCCCCCTTTTGCAGCCTTTATTTTTAAGAGTGCAGAGCATCATCGGTAATGGAGAACTTTGGGATGTAGAGTGTCCTCTTTCTACTCTGGTTCATGCACCCTGTCTGAACTCCCAGAGCAGCTGTCGTTGGCACATGTGCCACCTCTGCTGCCCCCCTTACCCTGACCTACTGTCCGCACCGACACCCTCCTCATGGGTACCAACCCGACCCCCTTTTCTCTCTCTCTGTGAGCTCGTCTTCCTCCGAGACAATCAGCGGGAGCTTTAGACGCAGCCTGCTCTCTTCTTGAACCAGTGCCAATGGAGGCTGGCCCTGGACACCACAGCTGAAAGTTTTACAAGCGCTCCGGTCTGAAGGCAGGAAGACAGACTGAGAGATTTGTAAGGGTAGCTTCTCTTTCTCTATTCACTTGCGCTCTTGTGCTTTATTTATATCCGTGTCCCTCTCTCTCTCTCTCCACAAGTTGGGCTTCAAAAAAACGGTACTTTCTTTTTCTCCAGACAGTTTACAGAGCAAGAATGGGAGAAAATGTGACATGAGGAGAGTACTTTGAGAAATAAATGGACAAATAACAAAAGGACGAAAGGGGGGTGCTGACGTCACACACTGTGCTGCCCATGACAATGCCTGAAAGGAGAGGAAGACAGGACGATTGTAACTCTTTCTCTCTCTTTCTGTTACCATCTCTGCGGCCGTCAGGAAAGAGACGGCACACTTTTTGGCAGGGTGACGCTGGATTATTGCACTGGTCTGGCTGCGTTGCACTTTCTCCACAGCTGAGCAGGATATAGTACAGGGTTACCGCAAACTTTGACCACAAGTGCTGTGACAAGTTGCTGTCTCGCGCTCTTTGTCCTGGCGCCTCGGGTTTAACCTTCTCACTCTGCCCTCCTGCTTCGGCACAGCAAGAACTCTTTGAAGAGAAATCAAAATGTAAAAAAAAGGAGCTTGAATTTGGTTTCACATGGAAAAGCTGACAATCATGGACTTTATTTTTAGCAATCGGACTTTTAATTCAATTTGAACATGCACATAGCAAACGCACAAACAAAAGTTGATGTGCACTAATGCCTATAGATAAACATCAACGTATATTGCATGGAACATGCAGGCAATGAGAGGACAGCTAAAGATGCTGCGAATGACTTCTGTAAAACAGGAATCGAAAGGCTTGCACCTGGGACAGATGCCAAAGGCTGACAAAAGACTCTTTCGGGAGCCTTAACTCTTTATTTCAGGACGTGTGTCAGATCGTGATTTGGCACTCTGAGTAAGTACATGTACCTGATATCAACATTTTCTCTCGCAGCTTTAAGCAATGCCACACTCCTGAGGGATAGGTTGAGATCTGCTTATTTCGCTTGGTTTTGGACCAAGTTCCACTCCTCACCTCCGGGCCTGAGCCAGGTGACGGTGTTTAGCATTTTGTGCCAACACCCATAGTGGTATTAAACATGGAGGACTGGCTGCTAACCCAACAACAACAGACGAAGCCAAAGAGCGAGCCGCAAGGTGGTCGCAAGAGTTGCCGCCTTGTTTTCTTTTCCTTTCTCATACTGTTGTGACCTCTCTCTTGGCAGCGGGCTGAAGTGGGCAGGCGAATAGGAGGGCAAAGCTGAATCTGCTCAATGCTGGCAGGGGTTCGTGTGAGAAGGGCTGTCTGCTCGCACACCTCTCTCTCTGCTTTTCCCGTTGGCTTGCGAGCGACGTGGAAATGGTCTCTCCTCATCTTTCTTCCTCCCTGCTGTTTTTTATCCGGTCGTCGTACAGTACAGTCGTACTTTTTACCCTATTTGGAGTCTCCTGCGATGTCCCACGAAAAGCTCTCACTCAGGTACTTCCAGCATTTGATTTTCATTCGAATGCTTACTTTTCATTTTTAACTTTCTTGTGTTGCAATAACATCGTTTTGCTCAGACTTTCGCTGCTCCTCATCCTCATCTTCCTCCAGCACATGTCGTTTATCTGCCGCCGCCATGATAAAGCGCGTTTCATTTCTGTCCGATGACACATTAAACATTTTTTCCATAAAAAACTAATATTGTTAGATAAACTCCAAATGTGTTTGAGCAAAATGAATGGGTGTGAGTGATTTTGCTTGGTTCTGTTTGCCTTGCCACAGTGCATGACCACTGTTTCTTTTTATGCAACCTGTTTGAATAACAGCTTTAAAAATGTTTTCAGAGGCTATACAAACATGCGGTTTGCTATTTACAGTATGGTAGAGGATAAATACGCTCTTTTGTGCTAAGTTACATGTCTGAGGCCTTCAAAACAAAGAGCAGTGCTTTACCTGACAAACTCTGCCAGGAGAAGAAAATTAAACTTACAATCTCACTAAAAGCGTTGCAAAAAGATTCGTAATCATTATTTGTTACTTCTAGGTTGTCTGTTAAGCGGTACACCACATACAAATCTATTCTTCCTCTAGTCTAACATGTTCGGAGGAACTGAGCGTTAGAAATGACTAAGACTGAGACCACACTGAAGAACATACTGTAAAAGGTAAAGAATGAGACTCCTAAATTATATACATACACACACACACACACACAAACACACACACACACACACACATATATATATATATATATATATATATATATATATATATATATATATATATATATATATAATCTTTTATTTAATATATGTATTTTATATATTTTATTGAACTGCAATTTGGATCAGATAAACGCAGCCATGCTGAGCTTAAGCAAATTCTTTCAGAAACCTGTGTGTGTATGTGTGTGAATGTATATATATGCAAATTAAATTAAAATTATGTACTGTAATTCAAAATGTAGATTTAAAATAATATATATATATTTTTTTTTTTTTTTTTTTTTTTTTTTTTTAAATATAGATATAGATAATATATATATATATATATATTATATATTTTTTTTTTTTTTTTTTTTTTTCTTTTTCAGACTTTTGGCCACTGTAAACATACACAAACAAAAAAAATAATAATACAAATAATGTTAAAACACACTTATGTCTTTTTTTCATCTGCGATTGAACTAAAAACACATTTGGAGATTATTTATGCCATTTTGATTATACATTGCATTTCCATTCAAAAGCACCTCATGTTTTGTTTGCCTAACTACTTTTGATTAGTTCATTAACACAGTCAACAAAGAATCGTAATTCTTTTAGAGATGTCGAAACTATTGTAAATGAAAACTGCCCTGAATACTATACAAAGAGAAAACAGAGTAAGAAAAAAAGCAGTAAGGTGGTGGGCGGAGTGACAGATGAAAAAAATGAAAACACTTCCTCCACCCCTCCCTCACTATCCTCAGATGAACTTGTCACGTTACTTGATGATTTTTTTTCTGGCCTGCCCTCTCTACTTCCTGCTATTTTTGTGCTCCCTCTCTCTCTCCCGCTTTCTCTCTGTGTGTCGGTGTGGTAACCAGGAACAAAGTCACAGACCCTTTATCGGGAAAAATATTTTGGTAATCACCTGCAATTCTGAAGCAATAAAAACAAAAAAAACAACAAATAAAAAAGAAAAAGAGCCTTGTGGATAACAGCCGAACCCTGGGACATTCAGCTGCCTGACACTCACCAGAGCAGGTATTTGTCGCTAAAGTGATTCGAGGTCTCATTTTGTAGCAGTTCAGATCACATTTTTCTCACAGGTATCGAAAAGAAAGAGTTAACAGATCAAGTTATGAGCTTTCGAAAGCACATGGCTTCTCACTTGCACATGCTGCATGCAAAAATGTTAATTCAAAGCTGTATTTTAAATGTCAAAATAATTTAATCTATCTTTGCTCAATGTGACAACTCTAAGTAAGCTATTGAGATGTTGATTTCCCTGCAAAATAACTAGGGATTTGTTTTGTGCTGTCAAAACATTTACTTGAGAATACTGACCTTCTCGACCAATGGAGTGAGTTTGTGGGCGGGACTATCTGTTTTTATGAGCAAATAGAACACGCAGGCAGTGTTCGAGGAAACCTATTTGGAAGCAATAATTATTTTTGCAACTCCAGTGCAGAAATTACTTACATTTTTAGTGTTAGTTTCAGTGTTTTATTACAGGCCTAATTAACAAGTGTCAACAAATGCAATGTTAAATTAAAAAAAGTTTTTTTGTGTTTTAGCTTCACTGAAAAAAAAAATCGTGTAGAAATGGTTTTCACTAACAGTTTCAAACATTGAATTAAATACAAAATAAGAGTGAAACAATATTTTCTTGTATTACGTACTCCTACAATATTTTTTTAATTCAACAAGCGCTATTTTTGCAATCTGTTTGCAATACATCTATCGCATTGATAAGTGCTGAACATACACTGAACGCATACGCAAACAAGGTCAACAGGCACTTCCTGTTTAGAAATACTATTTTTGCATCCAGGACGTAGAGCTGAAGTTCTGCAGATTGTTAGGGGTCGCGCTGCAAATGATAAGCATGTTAAAAAGGCCTCTGGACTTGCACCACCATGGGTTTAAACACAGCACAAGTAGACAATGGTGAAGATAACAGTTCTACTAATTCAGATGTGGGAAGTGAAGTGTCATCTCGCTTTTAATTAGCAGGTAGGACTATATTTACTCACTTTCATAATGATCACAATGCATTTAATTACATTTACTGACAATTAATATGTAAATATGCCGAAAATGTTCCTTAGCTCACAATGCTGTAGTGAAGGACTTGTTGCTTTTCTAGATAAAATGGCACCAGATTTGGATAAAAGATCCTTTTGGTGCTAAATAGGCATATTAGGTTGCATAAATTTGAAAGAGAAATGTAATTTGACCCCATTTACTTTCTAAATACACATTCCTGGTCTTATGGTCTGTGATGCATCAGTGCAAAATAAAAAAAAAATAAAAAATATATATATTAATAGCGATTTCTGATCGAAAAACTGTTTCTTAGATATAATATAGATAAAATTAAATTAAAATTAAAAGTATATATATATATATTAATAGCGATTTCTGATCGAAAAACTGTTTCTTTAGGTTTTATTTTTTTATTTTTTTATTATTATTTTTTTTTTTGCTGTTTATAAGATGTGGAAAAAAATCTGAAGAAAATAACTTGCATGTTGTGCTCAAAACTCTGTTCTGTTTGCACTCCACAGCTAAATAAAAGTTCAAATTAAATTAATTTAGTAGATGTAAACACATGAGGAAATGTTGACAGCAGAGGTGAAATAAAAAACAAATACCTTTGCGTTTAACCCCAAGACTGAGGTTAGAGAAACTTAACCACTTCCGCTGACAAGCTTGTTCTAGTTTGTCACCATTTTATCACAAGTATCTCATTGCCAAATATGTTATACCAATGCTGTTTGAATCGCAGATATGATTGAGTTACACATATGTGAATCTGCTCTCTGGTGAAGTACAGAGTTCAAGTTATAATGCCTTTAACTATTTATGTAGTGCTTTGCATATATTATCTCTCACAAGACATGAAGATTTAGCCTCATGTTGACATAGCCATTACTTTGTGTAATGATCCATGGACTTCAGTGAGACGTGGACCATATACTGTGATGGAATAACAAATAGTCCTTTTGAGATCCAAGAAAAATGTCAAACGAAGCCATAGCACCAGATAAACACAGCAAATGTAGTGAGCAGCCTAACTAGACGACATTTTATGCATCATAAGCACACGCCAAAAAAAATTTGAATTATGGCGCTTCATAAAGTACCTTGTTTTGGCCAGCATCTGGCGTCCTTCCTGGGCAACATGCTTACATCAGACTCTATTGCAATCATTACAAATTATCAGCACTATTTATATGGCACACATGCTCTTTTTACAAAGAATTTCCAGCCTATAAAACATTTCAAATGCACACTAAAAACCAATTGTGTCTTGTTTTCCAGTCCAAATATCTAAACATTTTTCAATCAAGATATATTTACATGAGATGCAAAATCATGATATTAGTAGGACTAAGAAAAATCTGCCAATGAGGTCAAAAAAAAAAAAAAAAAAAAAAAAAAACCGGGTTTCCCCTTTGATTAGGGTTATTTTTCTGACCCCATTGGCAGATATTTTTCATGTTTTAAACCTCTGGGCCTTTTCATTTTTGGGTCAAACCTGGTACCTTTGCAGTCAAAAGTTTTACCAGGAAAATCAATGTATAATATTTTTGTTCAGAAATATTTTTTTGAATGTTATTTAGAATTTTGAGGGGATTTTATGATACTATGCAATATTTATACAGTTTTTATGAGCTATTTTTTTCCACTGTCATTTTTGACCACAAAGATACTGAGTTTAACGTATTTTTAGTTTTTTTTTTACCTTTAAATCATGTCCATGATTTTTTTTCTTTCTTTCACATAGCTAATACAAAACTCACTAAGTGTCACCCCATTCCGATGCAGCAAAAAATTATACAAAATTCTAGATTATTTTTTTATCTGTCAGTTCCGCCTGAAGAGGCCCAGAGGGTTAAACATAAATGCACATTATTTAATTTTTTCTGAAAATACCTCAAGTCATTGTGCTCCAAAATGAAATGTATTTTGTTTTTTTTGTAAGAATGTTTAGATATTCATGTTGCAAAACAAGACAAAAAATTCTAAGTAAGAAAATCATTTTTTGCAGTGCATCACTTTTTGATTTCTCAGCCCTTTAACTGATCTAACATCTTAATTATGAGACTCTCCGCCGGGTCCCCGCTGTCTCGGCCAACAGCCAGGCCAAAACATTTCAATCACTGCCATTAATTAGGCCAAAGAGGAATTCAGAATGTTAATGTCCTGCCCCAGTGTCTTTCAGTTCCTCGGTTCACATGCTAATTTATGCAAAGACGCGGTGCCGCCATCCCGCCCCTTTACCATGGCAGTCCATTCTTGGGTGACCCCCGTCTGCCAGACATCTACCACAGCTCCATCATGCTGGGACGCCATCATCTGTGTATTATAACAATGCAAATATTCCTATTTCATACATTTCAAACAAGTTTTGAAAGGCATGTGAAAGTTTGGGAACCCCTTGCAGAATCTGTGAAGTGAATCATTTTAACAAAATAAGAGAGATCATACAAAAGGCATGTTATTTTTTATTTAGTACTGTCCTGAGTAAGATATTTAACATTAAAGATGTTTACAGCTGAAATTATTAAAATAACCCCCTTCAGAAGTTTTGGAACCCTTGGTTATTAATACTGTGTGTTTTTCTTTTGTGATGGTTGTTTATGAGTCCCTTGTTTGTTCTGAACAGTTAAACAGTGTGATCTTCAGAAAAATCCTCCATGTCCTGCAGATTCTTCCGTTTTCCAGCATCTTTTGCATTTTTGAACCCTTCCAAGCAGTAACTGTATGATTTTGAGATCCATCTTTTCACACTGACGACAATTGAGGCACTCAAACACAACTATTAAAAAAGGTTCAAACGTTCACTGATGCTCCAGAAGGAAACACAATGCATAAAGAGCGGGGGCGTGAAAACTTTTTGAATTTGAAGATTGAGGTAAATTTTACTTAATTTGTGTTCTGAGAAACATGCAGGTATCTTCTATAACATAACAATGAAAAAATAAATAATAACCAAATACCACCATAATGCTTTAATATATATATATATATATATTTTTTTTTTTTTTAATATATATATATATATATATATTTTTTTTTTCATCCTGTTCAAAAGTCCCGCTTCCCGATTACCAGAATATAGAAATCAAACTGAAAGATGGTACTGTCACAATCATTTTGTTAGGGTTATAAAGGTTTCGATTTTAGCAATATATTCACAGTATACTTACAGTTACTGTGCAATCATTCACCTTTCTTGAAATAAGTAGCCTACAAGCCAGTTTCATCTTCACACACGTTCTTGACTTGTAACTGCACACTCGTTTAAGATGGCAGGAAGGTGGCCATTTTGTTTGGTCTTTTCCCTCCCTTTCATGCTTTGCTAGCAGACAACATGTAGCGTTATTTAAAGGCAGACAGCTGGGAAAGCTGCGTTCGAAAACAGCAATTAAACGGCACGCAACACCACAGTCGTGTGAAGAGTGCAAAGAGAAAACGGGCACTATTTCCTCGTGCAGCTCACATCTGCTTGAAGCCAGGAGTTCTGCGAGCCAGACAGTCACTCCTGCAGGTCGAACAAATTTGCACGCTGCTAACTGTTGATTATTTTGCTAATCTTTTAAAAAGAAATCAGGAAGACACAAAGAAGGAAATACTGAAATAGAATCAACGACTTCCAAATTTCCTTCTGCACTTTGAAAATCATTGTGAACTTTTATTTTTAAAATCTATGATTATTGATATATTTTATTGATTTTAGTCAAGTAAAAAGACAATATATAAATTGAATATTTCTTGTTAACATATGAATATGTAAATATGCATTATGATGAATGAATAAATAATAATTTTTATATCAATAAATATAAGTTTTTAGATCAATTAGACTTTTATCAATTGAAATAAATAAATAAAGCAACTATTTTAATGTGATTGCGTATGACTCCTAATAATTTTTTTTTTCTCCCTCTCTCTTTCATCCCTGTGCAGATTCGGTGAAGAAACAACATCCACGGTGTGTTTGTTTCTGTGCCTAAAGCTGAGGTAGTAGATTGAATAGTTGTGGAGTATAAAACCTCCCTTTGAGATAACTATACAATCTACTGTCTTTCTTACGGAGGCAGATTAACCAGCTGTCTACTGAAGAAACTGCAGGAAACACTTTAACTGATGTCTGAAGCGACTTCATTTGTCCTCATTTCTAGCCTACATCTTCTCCATTCTGAAGCTGTGCTCCTGTGAACCTGCAGATCTGTGTGTCTCCACAAGCTGAGGTAGTAGGTTGTATAGTTTGTGGGAAGGATCTCATCCTATTCAGGTGATAACTATACAGTCTATTGCCTTCCTTGAGAGACACAATGAATGAGAGTAAAAACACATCATTATAAACAATGAGAGACAGAGTGACTTTAACCGATCTACTTGTAAATGTTAAAAGTAAAACTGGTCAATAAAAAAACTAATATTATTTAAGTATCATACTGTTTTCATTATAGTTGTTATCATTCTTAGTTTATTCTGCACTTTTACTTTAAAATATTTTATTTTATTTTTTATTTTTTATTTTTGCTATTTTATTTGCTACTATGATTCATTTTTATTTTAAATTTCAGAATGTGTTATTGTATCGGCAATGCAGTTTTGGTCATCCTAATGAAACACATTAAAATTATAGTCTTTGATATATATATATATATATATATATATATATATATATATATATATATATATATACTGACCTTCTAATAGCACTCTCTATTCTATTTCTATTGTTTTCTTTTTATTTATTTATAAAAAATGTACTGTGTTACACTAACTGGGACTTGTAACAGCACTTACATATTACTGCCCTTGTTGCTTTGATTGCTTCTTTTGTTCTCTTTTTTTAAGTCGCTTTGGTTAAAATGATTAAAGGGTGACTCTTTCAGTGATTTATTCTAAAAAGAATACAAACCAAACCAATTGTGAAACCAAATAACATCTCATATATGTACTTCATAATGAAGCTTTTTTATTATTGTTTTAAACAGCTTGTTTTGTACATCACTGCAGGCTAATATTTGTAATATTGTTCAGACATATTATTGTGCACTGAACTACACATACATGTGCACTATTATCCACATTCAGCCAGAGACCTCATACAGTTACTCAGTTAACTACCAAAGACTATAGATATATACTTGAAAGGGACTTTGTTAACTAGTAACTCTCTGACTTTGACTGTGGTGTTTTGAGGCGCCCTACTGGCAAACAAGTGCAACTGCAACCTGAAGTAAGATTAGAAAGGTTTAATCTGATATATTAGTGCTGTCAACCGATTAATCGCATCCAAAATAAAAGTTTTTGTTTATGTAATATATGTGTGTGTACTGTGTATATTTATTATGTATATATAAATACACACACATATTTGTTATTTTTAAAATATTTATGTATAAAATATTTATTATGTATTTACATGTGTATATTTATATAATTTATATTATATATAAATATATTTAATATACAAACATATTTTTCTTAAATATATACTTGTATGTGTGTGTATTTATATATAAACAAACATATATTACATAAACAAAAACTTTTATTTTGGATGCGATTAATCGGTTGACAGCACTAATACACACACACACACATATACAGTATATATACATATATACATACTGTGTGTGTATATATATATATATATATATATATATATATATATATGTGTGTGTGTGTGTGTGTGTGTGTGTGTGTGTGTGTGTGTGTGTTTCTTTAGTCTGTATTTATTGTACTATGGAGTCCCACTGTATTTATTGTACATTGGCTCCACCTGTGGACTGGTTTTCACATGAACTCGTCCATCATGGCTGTCAGTATTATTACTGGCAGGAGTCCTGCTGCTGTTTGTATCTGCCTGCTGCTGTTGACCAATCACCCTCCTCCAAATCTTCCAGTACTCCCGCTTTATCTTTATCTTAGCGATTTTGAAGGCGTACACGACAGGGTTTACCATCGAGTTGGCATGAGAGAGGAGAATGCCAAAGTACAAAGCAATGGGGGGTACATGTATACTCTGGTTATAGTATGTGATGGATTTTATCGTGTGTAACGGCAGCCAGCAAACAATAAAAAGAGCCAAGACTAAAACCAGAGAGGTAGCCAGTTGGTGCTTCTTTTGTTTATATGTACTGGTTTCAGCTGACATAACTGCTCTTCCACTTCTAATTTTTAAAAAGATGTAGCAGTACAAAGCAATCATGACTGTCAACGGAGGAAGAAAACAGCCCTCAAAGATAAAGTGGATCAGGTATGTAATGGGAATGACAGCAGTGAACTGACAGTCTATGGAGGTGGAGTTGTAACGTGTCAGTGTGTCATGGTTGTACCATCCAAACATGGGTACGAAGCCCAGTAAAGATGCCAGTATCCAGCACACAGCGGCGAGGAACCATGAGCGCTTCTTGGTGACTGTAGACTTGTACCTGTAGAGCAAAGAAGAGCATCAAAATCTATTTTGTACAGTATTTCTTAAAATTAACATTGCACCGAATGTTGCAAATCTCATTTTGCATTAGGATCTGAAAATGCTTCTATTTCACATTATAATAAATAATTAAAAATATTTCTATAAATTTATTATACTAATTATATACTATTTAAAAACATAATTTAAATATTTTTCATTGCAAGCAAAGATATTGTATAAAAAGTCTTTAGCTTCAAAGCAAGACAATCTTCACAAAGGAGTTGACACGATCAAACTGCTTTATTTAATCATTTATTTGATTATTTGATCTAAAGATAGCAGATAATCTTAAATATTTCTTCTTAATTTCACAGAATTAAAACTGTCCCTTTCCAGGTTTAAATGAAGAAAATTCCATATCTCCAATGTTGTTTCAAATTTTTGAATGTCACCTCTCCATTATAATATAATATAATATAATATAATATAATATAATATAATATAATATAATATAATATAAATGAGCAATATCACAGGAATAGTCATGAGATATGGCTGTATATCAGCACGGCTGTGATACAACAGTTTGATGGCATGAGTGTGTAAATACATAAGAAACAAAAACAGAGTGTCTTTAAAAACACTCTTTTGTGCAGAACTACTTCATGCCAACACAGATTCAAATCTAAAGTTGACAGTTCAACAGCTGAGCCCAAGCTCCGTTACTAATTCCAAAACATCACTTTAGAACTAGTAACGAAGGAGTTGCTTCATTAAAAACTTATTGTATTACTGTATTAAAAGCAGTGCTGTATGTGTAGCAGAGTATTATAAGAGAGAGATTGACTCTGACACAGCATTCATTCTTTAGCTAAATCTCATATTCACAATAAAACATTAGTTTGAATGTAAACTGAGGAAATATCTTTGTCGTACTATCCTTTCATCTGTTAAGAGTGATTTCCGATGACAGCGCTGCTCAATACATTTGTTGGCTGCATCTTAATGTGTTGTTGAAATTAAAAATAACTTGTTTACAACAGCGTTTCACTGTCTCTTTCAACATAAAAGTCTTCACTGCTGACTCATAAAAACCATAGTGTCACGGAGACGAACCACGTGATTCCCGCTACTGGCCAGCAGAGGGCTCCATCTCCTGAATATTGACTCTCACGCACCCACACTCACTTAAACTGATTCACAACTACAATACCCATCAGCCCCGTGCCTCGGACTCTGATCATCACACAGGTGCAGCTTATTTGTACGGCTATATAAGCTGCACAACTCCATCAGTCTAACGCGAAGTCTTGTTTTGCTCCGGCTGACATTTCCAAGCGTTATTTCCCGTGTTTGATTTCCTGTTTACCAGTTCTGTTTGTTTGCCGTCTCTTGAACCATTGCTGCCCGCCTCTTGACCTTGGATTGTTTATTGGACTCTGAATATTGCCTGCTACCCCGATCTATTGCCTGTGTTTGACGACGATTCTGGTTACCTCTACTGTTGTGTTTGCTGGTACTGATCCCTGCCTGTACGACCACGAGTTGTTCAATAAAGCTTGCAAGATGGATTCCCCGTCTGGTGATGACTTATTACACATAGACTGCAAAAAAAGACAGATGACACACATTCACTCTCTTCCACTGAAGAAAAGTGAAGCCGCCAGATTCCAAATAGGGCGCTGACATCTTGTCCTGATTAGGGACCTGAATTTGCGCAGTAGACACGCCCCTGACCGCTCCAATTTTTTCCGGCTGATAGCTGTACAAGAGGCTTGTTAAAATTAAGATATACAATACAACTCCAATCTCCTCCTGAAAATTCCAAAAAGTCTGTTGGCGCCTCAGTTCGCTCAGAGAAGCAATTCGCTCAATCTCAGTTCGCTCAATCTCAGCTGTCAATCAAGTCGTCACACTACCGTTTTTATAGCATCACATAACTAACTAAATCCTAACTTATTTAAAGCAGTCATATGATGCGATTAAAATTTTTCCTTTCTCTTTGGAGTGTTACAAGCGCTTGGTGCATGAAGAAGATCTGTAAAGTTGCAAAGACTAAAGTCTCAAATCCAAAGAGATATTCTTTATCAAAGTTAAGACTCAGCCACGCCCCTCTAAAACGGCTCGTTCAAACACGCCCCCACATCTCTACATCACTATGTGGAAATATTTGCGTAATGCCCCCCAAATGTTCACGTAAAGAAAGAAGGCGTTGTTTCAGTAACCGCAGTTAGTGTTGAAGCAGCATGTCAGGGAGATGCTGTGTGTATCTAGGCTAGGGCTGCACGATTAATCATATTTTAATCTCGATAACGATATCCACCTTTCTCGATTAATTAAAAATAATCGTCACGATATTGGCCGGCTCGTTATTTATCCTGAAACGTGTTTTTAATTTGGCTTTTGCATTATCTTGCATTGCTAACAAGTCTTCACTAGCGTTGATGCTTATCATATGAGTTTAGCGATCTCTCAACAGCGATATTCTGCTTACATGAAAGTGTCATTTAGACAATGTGTGTTTTTCACAAGCCATTTGTATTACCAAATGTGCCATGTGCCACTGAGTTTCAATAATGGATCTATTGTGTTTGAGGTATAAATGCGTTTTTCCTACCATTGACAATACAATGGGGAAAATGTACGTAAATTGGAATTGTTGGAATTTATATCAAGAGTTTCTAAAGTTTTTTAAGCAAATTTACTGTGCGATCTGAGTGGCTTTTTCCCATTTGCGAACAAATTGTCACTTAGAAAATGTAATGTGAATACAGATTACAAAACACTAACCAAAACCATTTCCCTGCTGAAAAAAAAAAAAAAAACACACCAAAAAAAAAATGCTAAAACCAGCCTAAGCTGGTTGACTAATTTTAGTTGGTCATCCAGCCTGGTCAAAGTTGGTCAGAAGGCTGGTTTTAGAGGGGTTTTGACCACTTCCTTAGCTGGTCAGGCTGGGAGACCAGCTGGAACATCCAGCTAAAAACCAGCTTGACCAAGCGGGGAGACCAGCTTAAACCAGCTAAGTTTAGGCAGTTAAGTTTAGCAGGATAGATTAATCGTTATTAATAATCGTGATTATAATTTTAATCAAAATAATTGTAATTATCAGCTTAACCATTATCGTGCAGCCCTAATCTTGGTGAAAGCAAAAGCACTTTATTTGGCCTTCTGAAAGTAGATGCATTTAGGAATCTTTAAGATTACTTACAACAGAACAGCAACGCATTTTATGGACGACCGTTTCGTGAACCTAGGAGAGGAGGTAATTCTGACTTTGCTATGACAATCTGGCGCTTCTGAATCAGCTTCTGTAAGTATGTTTTGTTATTAGTTTAAGTATTTACTACTGACTGTTCAAATGCGGAGTTTTGCGTGTCGTGTGTGTGTGTGTGCAACACACTTGGTAACACACTCTTGCCGCTGTCTAATGGCAAAATAATGTAACTAAAATCACCATCACGAACAAACACACACAGTTTCCCAAAACGAAATACTATTAGTAAATATTTCTATTATTTATATAAAATATTATTTATTGAATAACAATATTTGGTAACACTTTCTATAAAGCCTGTATTTAATAAGGGTATTTTTAAGGGTATTTTAAGGCATTATAATGAATGCATAATGCATTATAAAAAAAAAAAAAACTTATGTTCATATTATCTCATGAATAATCATAACTCTCATTAGAGTATTAGTATTCTCAAGAATGGTAGAATCTAATATGGTAGGATAAGTTGATGTACTTGCAAAGACACTTCTGATGACACTTCAACATAAGTTGATGTACTTGCAAAGATCTGACCTTGTGGCTGTTTGAGAGAAAAAATGTGTAATGTTAAACTTTTATTAATATTATTACTTATTATTAATATTATTAATAATATTGCTTAAATATTAAAACTGTTCTTATGAATATTCATGAGAGGATATGAACATATTATAAGGTTTTTTATAATGTATTATGCATTCATTATAATGCCTTAAGAAAATATTTAATAAACAACAACACCTTCTATGGGATCAAATTCCTGCCAAATGTATTGCCGTCACAGATTAAAAAAATAGCAAGCGTGAAAACAAAATTTTAAAAAGGAGGTATGAGCGAGGATACAAGGGTGTATCCTATGCAGAAGTCTTTTTTGGTGAAAAACCTGATGCACATATTAATTCTCCTCCCCCTTCACATCTGTCGTGATAATTTTAATTTACATTTTACCTTTGCAGTTTAAATAAACCATACATGTCATATTTCAACAGGGCATCTTGCTTTATTAATAGTTATTATGAGCCCATTGCTCATGTCATTTCAAAGCCCTCTGGAAGCCGACTCACCTGAAAGGGATACAAACCCGCAGACATCGGTCCACAGCAATAGCCAGGAGGGTGAGCACTGACGCTTGCAGTGGCACGATGAGAAAACAACACATGAAGAGACAGGCATGGAAAGGGATTTTGATGTGGATGTCCACAATCACAGCCAGAGGAATTGCCACGGCCCCAACCAGAAAATCAGCCACCGCCAGAGACACGATCAAGCAGAAAGTGGGTTTGTTCAGGGCTCCACTTTTCCATACAGCCCAGATCACCAACATATTGCCCAGACAGCATCCCACTGCAATGAGCACTTCAAGAGAGATGTAAAAGAGTCCTCCACCTGATACCATTGTGCTTACAGAACTGGAAGCCTCTGTGTGAATACTAGAGTGCAAATTGCTATATCAGGCAGAGGAAATATGCTATTTTTCACACAACCGAGAAAACAAAAGCCTTCACACTTTCAGATCTCTTCCGGAGGAGGATCATTTAGTTGTTTTAGAATGCGAGTTACACAAACATATGAAGCATAATGAAGCATAACACTCATAATATACTGTACACACACAACACTAACATGCAAGCTTGTCAAGCAACTTCAGATTCACCACAACTAAAAGCTGATGACACTATATGGTCAGATTAAAAGTGTATCACTCAAAAATGAAACTTCTGTCATCATTCCAAACCTATATGTGTAATGATCAGTCCACCGAAGGCGAGCGTAGTGAGAACCCAAGTGCAGTTTATTTACAGATTGATCCAAAACATCCAAACAAGAAACGAAGACTTGACTAGACTTGACAAGGCATGAACAGACTCACCGACAGCAGGTTACAACATTAATACACAAGGCACAATGGCAAAAACATGGCTACTTATAATAGACAAAGATGGACACATGACAAGAAAAAAACCAATGGGGAACAAGGCACATGACTAAAACAACCATTGAGTTGGGCCGTGGAGCAGTGACAGACCATGGAGCAGAGGGGGACCTGGGCAGTGGAGCAGATCCAGAGCAGCGGGGAGCCATGGCGGAGCAGATCCGGAGCAGGCCTAGCGGGGAGCCATGGCTGGGCAGAGGCGGAGCAGGCCTAGCGGCCACTGGAGTAAATTCACGGTCAGGAGCTGCCTCAGGAGCAGACTTGTGGACTGAAGACATCTCAGGAGTGCAGTGTGCAGCCCACACGCTCAAAATGGTGACTGCCATTACTGGAAGCACTTAGGTCACGGGAACAGTCTCTGTGACAGTCATGACATAGCGAGACTCAGGTTTGGCCGGGGACTCAGGCGTGGCGGCCATCTTATGTGAAGGCCCTGGCTCGACAAGCATGACGTGAGCAGATTCTGGAATGGCGGCCATGTCGTGACGAGACTCTGGAGGATCAGCTGCGACGTGTCGAGACTCTAGAAGAGCAGCCATTTCACAAAGACACTTTTGTGTGGCGGCCATCTTGAGATGAAGCTCTTGAATGGCGGCCATGTTATGAAGAATCTCTTGAGTGACCGGCATGATGTCAGCAGGCTCTGGCTTGGCTGACGTGACTTGAAGAGGCGCTAGCTTGGCAGCCATGACGTGAACAAACCCTGGGGTAGCAGACATGATGTTAGCGGATTCTGGTTTGGCAGACATGATGTGATCAGGCTTTGACTTGGTAGACATAATTGAAGTAAACTGTGACTTAACTGGCATGTTGTGAGCAGGTCCTGGAGTAGCAGGCATGATGTGAGCAGGCTTTGGCATAGCAGACATGGCATGAATAGGCTGTGGCTTGGCAGGCATGATGTGAGCAGACCTCGGAATAGCAGGTGTGACATGAACAACTCCAGACATGACGGTCGGGATGTGAAGAGGCTCTGGTGTACTGGGCACTGTAGGATTGTGGGGATCCTTATCCACAAAACCCACAGTGTATGATGGGCCGCACAACAGCAGAGCATGACCAATGTATTGTTCAAGTGACCAGTTTGGAGTATTGCTTGGCATTAACTGAGAAGTGTTTTTGTTATAACAAAACGAGGAATATCTTTAGATCTAAGAAATGGATTATGCTGGCAGACGTGTTTCATGAAGCTATGAGTGAAAAACACGTGAATGCCACATCAGTATATTATTTACATATAGGTCTTGCAGGACTTAACTTACAAAAACTCGCTCAGGTTTAGTCAAAGCCCAAAACAATTAGGCTTGTTGTGTTCTACTCCGTGAGACCTTTCAAATATGTCCTTGAGGAAAGTATCATTAAAATCTACTAGGTAGTACAGTTCGCAAAAATCTGAGAAAAACATTAATTTCATAATGATATTTCCCTCCGTTTTAAATTCTTATTATCCAATGAAAGGATACATTTTTGTGAATTTTTTAAATAAAAGACCAAAAGGATTAACAATGCAGATGAATTTTCACAGGCTTTTTTGATCATATTTACCAAGGGGGCCAATATTTTTGGCCACGACTGTAAGTGGAAACTGTTATAGAGAAGTATGAGTTCAAATGAAACTTTCTTAATACTATTTTTATTCTAGGGTGAATTGCAAATGTTGCATTACTGCTAACAAGAAGGCTTGACAATCATGAAACAACCACCATAAAATAAATAAAATAAAATAAAATTAACTTATGACTGACATAAATGATGAGTTAGAGGAGATATACCAATACTAACACTTGTTTTTCAAATCATTGCCAGCATGGCCAGGGTGACATCAGTTGAAAGGAACATTTGTTTCAAAGGCAAAGATATCATCACATTTTGATAACAGTTTTTTTCTTCACATGCATTGATGAATCATGCACAATAAATATAAATATATATAAATGCAATTTTGATTACTTTATATCTTGCTCGAGAGCACAATAATGATTGTAGCTGACTGATCAAATGATCAAACCAGCAGCTTCCTGCTTAACCAGCCACGAGCTTAGCCACAATTTTATGGCACACCACTATAGGGGTATTGCTGTAGGTGTATTGCTTTAGGTGCCAACAGAGAAATTAGAGCACATGATATTTATAAATATAGATCAAACAGCAAAGCAAGGCGCTAGCAATGCTATGGCAATGCTATCATAAGTAGGGGAAGTTGTGATAGGGGAAGTCATGGCCTAATGGTTAGAGAGCTTGACTTGGGCTGGCAATACCAAGACTGAGGTGCCCTTGAGCAAGGCACCGAACCCACAACTGCTCCCCATGCGCCGCAGCATAAATGGCTGCCCACTTCTCCGGGTGTGTGTTTATGGTGTGTGTGTGTTCACTGCTGTTTGTGTACTTTGGATGGGTTAAATGCAGAGCATGGATTTTGAGTATGGGTCACCATACTTGGCTGTATGTCACGTCATGGATTTGATTACCAAGGAATGAATTGATAAAGTCCTTGAATGCAATGTAAATCGCTTTGGAAAAACAATCTGCCAAAAATGTAAATGTAAATAGTGGCCAAATGAATGACCTAAAAAATGCCTTATCACATACTGTTCAAATGTTTGGTGTAGCATCTGCTTAGGATCATGTACGATCATTTGGGCTTTATGTTGTATGGATTCCTTTAGCCTTTTGACATTTGCATATAAATTACAGAATCTGGCCCCACGGTATACATTTATATGAGTGCTTAATGGCAAAGTTTACCCCCATTATCTGGAAGATACTGAGCAGACCAACTCTCGGGTCTCCCCATCCAACTTAAAACACATTCCGAGATAACTAGATAGCCCTCGATGCCAGACACCAAATGGGCCTGCCAGACCAGCCAACTCACATTCTCACAATACACAACAACAACACACACACACACACACACACACACACACACACACACACACACACACACACACACACACACACACATTTTATTCATTTAGACAATAATTAATCAGTTACAAATGTATCTAGTATATGCATGTATTGTTTGTATGTTTCACTATTGTAGTAGCCTAGTTACAATTCTTTGTTTGTATTAGTAAGAATCTCAATGCTTATATTCAGGTATATGAGTGTATCTCTGCTTTATGATTTTCTACATGTTTTATTCTTGGTATCAAAATGACCTGCTTTTATTCCTCAAACAATTATGTACACTATGTGATCCTAAAATGCATCATACTATTTGTACCATATTTAGGACAACCACATAACCATCCAATCATGCCATTCATAAAATATGCAAATGAGGTGTCACTGGGACAAAGAAACACTTTCCCGCTGAAACTATATGCCTTGTTACTGGTCAATCCAACCAAAAGGGGTGTTACGGGAAACCAGATAAAACCTCTTCCACACACAAAAAGTGGGCTTTTTTTCTTAACTTGCGGTTCCCTGGAGACACCCATCACCTTGGAAACCTCGCAGTTTTCAGCAGCTTTGTTGATTCACTTCGGAGCAGTCAACCCATGGATGAAATGACGAAGGTTTCACTCCTAACAGGATACAACAGGAATCTACGCATTATACATGCACCGGGACACTTTACTCAGCAACTACAGGACCAATGCAAGTAACCGCTTGTTAACTATTTAGATGCTCTTCTAGGCTTTGACCCCTTTTAATTAAGGTGATGAGATTCTTTGATGGTTCTTAACAGGTTGTGATTTAGTTTATGAGTATGAGTACCATGACGTTCCACTCTCTTGCGCACGAGCGCTCTCTCTCTCTCTCTCTCTCTCTCTCCATGCCTTCCTTGTGTTGGCATCTATGTTTAATGTGTATATGTTTGTGTCTATTCAGATGTTGGATGAACAAATAATTTTATTGTACTATTAATGCTATAATACTACAAGTAATTCCTGAATATGAATGTAACTAATAATAACCCGTTATGATTAATTATGTTCATCTCACTTTGAGATAATTTGTTACATAAATGGTGGAGAATGCGGGCAACGTTTTAAACCTAGTTCTGTGAGCAGACTCAGTAACCATGGTGTGTTTCTTATGCATGTTCATTCAAACCAAGACTACTATCCAAACGCGTGTTTTTGTGAATGAATGTGTAGGCTATACACACCCATGTTCCGAGCCTTAACAGTTCCTGAGTTCCTCACTGAGAAACCAGCCACTGTTAATGACTTAAGTTAACTGTAGTTTATAAAATGTGACCCTGTAAAACTGCTAAACCTTTTATAGTGTGTCTCAATGCAATTTTAACCGCCCTAAATTGAGCGAAGAAACACTCTTTTAGCGTGAAGAATTAATCTTAGAATATTGCAGGTCAGTGTTGGATTAACGATAACCGGGAGTATTCTGTTCTGACCAATTACGTTGCTTGAGCAAAGGCTTAACAGATAGCATACACTTTCAGAAAAGAACTCCAGAAAGCAGTCCTCATAACTTTAGTGACTTTACTGGTGATTGTTCTTCTCACTTCTTTTATGTAAAACTACAAACAAGAAAAAATATGTATGAACATTATGGGCCCTATCATACATCCAGTGCAATGCAATGCAAGGCGCAGCGCAAGTGTGTTTGCTAGTTTCAGTCCGGCACCGTTCGCATTTTCCTGTCCAGCGCCACGTCGTTTAATTAGCAAATGCATTTGTGCCCATTTGTGCGCCCATGGGCGTGCTGGTCTAAAAAAGAGGTGTGTTCAGGTGCATTGCTGGCACATTGATATTTTAAGGAGCTGAAAATAAACTGCACCATAGACCAACTCATCTGGTCTAAAGTCTGGCGCAATGTTTTTTCTTTGTTATTTAAAGAGCGTGTTAGTATAGGTGGGTCCACAGCACGCGTACACGCTGCTTATTAAACACAGGGACGCACACAAACATGCCAAATATAAAAAATTAAAGGATTGCAATGCATAAGAATTTTTTTTAGGATAATTACATATAAAAATGCCTACATGTCATAATGAATAGTCATCGCATGTATCAGAATTAGGCTATCTATTTGCTCGCACACGAGCAGCTCCGTTTCATCTCGGACACGCGTTCTGTCTTTGTGCTTGCCAAATTCCGCCGTGTAAATAGCAAATCCGTCATGGCACGAGCGAAACTGGCTCTTAAAGGGAATGGAAGATGAGACTCTGATTGGTTTATTGCACGTTACGCCCAAAAAACACCCATTACTCATTAAGAGAATAGGGACAACCCGTTTAGACCATTCGCCTGGGCGTGCCAACCGTTATTCCGTCGTAAAAATAGCAAAAGTGGATTTGGACATGCCCTGAGTGCACCTTCGGCGTGCACTTTACACTTTGCGTTTAGATCGTTAATATAGGGCCCTATGTACACCTTTACATACACATCCGGCTTAACATTACAGTTCGGTTTTGTACATAGTTCCTTAATGTACATGCCAAGAAATCATATTCAAATGAGATCATATACAAACAGAAGAGAAATTAGCAGTACGCAAAAACAAAGTACGCAACCAATAACACGAATCATCTGTATATAACAAATAAAACAATAATCCTGATCTACACTTTACTTTAATCTACACAACAATTAAAGCACTATTTAGTATAAAATTTAGCACTTACAGACATATATTTCCAAGGTTTAAATGATGAAATCAATAACACATAGGAACTGTATCCACGTTCTTCTTGACTGCATTCACTGAGAGAAACCAAAAGTAAATGGCAAATAAAGTATAGAACCTTAAATGTCCAGTAGGAGGCAGAAAAGAAACACTGCTAGACATAAGCAACGGCACAGAAAGTCTTAAATTGTGACAACAACCGCATAAGTCCCATTTATCTGGCAAAGAAATTCAGCGTGGCAGCGTGTATAAATAGTTTTATACTAAAGTTATCTGATATTGGGCGAAGAAACCCCCACTTTCAGTTTTAAATGCATAAGTCTTGAGTCTGACGAAGAAACCTTAGATTAGCTGCATGAATTAAACTGCATGGCGAAGAAACTCCACTGGCAGTGATATTGAAACTGGGCGACGAAGAAATCTTGCTTCAGTATATTTGCTTTTATTAGTGATTTGAGCGATGTTCCTCATCTCCCTAAATTAAGACCCTCTGATGCCACATGGACTACTTTGATGATGTTTTTATTACCTTTCTGGACATGGACAGTATACCGCACATACATTTTCAATGGAGAGTCAGAAAGCCCTCGGACTAAATCTAAAATATCTTAAACTGTGTCTTGCGGGTTTGGAACGACATGAGGGTGAGTCATTAATGACATAATTTTAATATTTGGGTGAACTAACCCTTTAATTCTAGTCTAGCTAACTAGTAACTTGCTATTGTCTGTGAAGTAAATGTGCTGTTTTGATTTGTGAATTAAGTTATATGCAATACGTCAGGGATAGGCAACTCCGCAAATCCTAAACTCTGCAGGATAGTGGCCCTTCAGCACCGGAGTTGCCTATCCCTGCGATACGTCATAACTGACGGCGCGTGAGTTTCCCATGCAGATTTACAACAGTGCAAGTTCTGCTCCACTTGCAAGTGTTGTAAGCTTGCATCAGTCTCTTAGCAACATCTGATCCCAGAAGTTGAGAGCAGCCTCTTCTGGTTCAATCCGATAACAGCACCCACGTCACAGACCCTTGTGTAAACAAACAACTGAGTGTAGCCAAAGCTAAATTAACTGTTAGCTGTTAGCATCTGACTAACTGACACTGTGAGAGTTTAAAGTGTGAACCACTCCTCTCTCTCTCTCTCACTCCTGGTTTCACTTCTTGTTTATACTATAACCTTCTGTATGGACTCAGTTATGTTTGC
Source organism: Cyprinus carpio (assembly GCF_018340385.1). NCBI lineage: Eukaryota > Metazoa > Chordata > Actinopteri > Cypriniformes > Cyprinidae > Cyprinus > Cyprinus carpio. The sequence goes on along the minus strand of NC_056602.1, from coordinate 27,827,908 downwards.
CCCTCCTCACATACGTTGGTTCTATTTGTGTTCTTTTTTTATTTTTTTACTTTATTCTACCTCTCTATGATTTCATTTCATTCATTTATTTTTAGCTTGAAGGTACAGATTCAGCAAAGTTGATTTTAATTAAATCTGAGATTTAATTAAATCAATTTGTTTATTTTTATTATTTATTTTAGTCTCCTAAAACTATTAGGACATTTTCATTTTACCTTTACCTAATTTAAGTTATTTGACCATCACCATCTTCCCTCTCGGTATAGGTTAAAGCAGTTCTAGCAACTGTTGTCCCTTTAATGAGTGGCACAGGTTTTAGTAGCCTAATTCCTGTCTATTATCTTCCTTACACCAGGCCCCTGATCAGATTAGAAACACTTCTTATTGTTTCTGTTTATTACCTTGAGGTGTTTGATGTGTCCCTGCTACCACAGTTAACAGTCTCCCTAGGTTTTATGACCATGCTGCATTACTTTAATAAGTGATAACTGCTTAATCATATCTCCTAATCTAAATAAGGAAAGCCCTCCCTCTGTCTCTTCCTGATTTTATTTCAGTTTGTTTAGTTGATACCTTCATAGTGATTGAACCTGTCTGAACCATCAGAGAATACTTGGAAATAATGTTGATAAATTGAATAGTCTAAGTCATTAAAGGACCCCCTAGGTTATCACCCATCAACAGTGTTACTCATAATTTTTAGTTGCTCACTCAGACCAATCATCCACTCCCGCCTTATCAGCACTGATTTCTACGTGTTTAGTGTGCGTCACTAACTGATCACACCAGTTAACCACGCAACACATAGCCAAAACATTTTAGCTCACTAAATCTGTACATACTTGCATTGGCTTACTGTGTTTTTCCCTCTCCACCTGTCTTACACCTGTGTCCAGATCATTCAGCCCTGCCACCCACCTGATCAGCCAGCAACCTCTGACTAAGCGCAGACGCACCCCCGGTCCGGGACTACTCCTGATCTACGGCACCTGAGCGAAACGGCTGGACGACAACCTGAACTGGCAGACAGACCATGATCAAATCAAGGCTACAGCTACAGACAGCCAGCCAGGATCATCAGTGCTCTTGCCCACAGCCGCATCATCCAGTTAAAGGAAATGGAAAATGCCCACATGGAGGCCGGAGGACCGGGAGTGTGTGCAGAACTGCCAGACCAACTGGACCAGCAAGTGACAGCGGATGAAGAGGACAAGGAGCTACAGGATGAAATGGAAAGCTTCAAGAGGCCTTTACAAAACCTGCACAGACACTGAGCACAGAAAGCAGCTGGGATAGAAGCCAGAGAGGCTCCAACAGGCTGAAGCTCTCTTAAGTAATGGCCCAGGCAAATAAAAACAACGCCTGTGAATGCCACCTGCAAGCAGTCCAAGTTGAAACCCAAGTCCTTGGCTCAGCAACAAGACAACCCAAACACCAATCGGGTAAAGTCAAACAAAGCCAAGGTGACCTCAATGTCACCAATGAACTGAAATATGCTTGCAGACCACAAGGTGAACAGACAGGGAAAACACTACACAAAATTTCCCCTGACAAGCAGGCAGGGGTGGGGCAGGGTCCCTTCCAGAGGATCACTGCAGACACACCATGTGGACCCACAGACCCCAACAAGCTGGCCAGAGACATTACAACTGTCGACCTAAATACTGCAAAAGGCCACAACACTTGACTACTTGCAAAACAGGGACTTTTATGCTTGAACTCTGCCAATGTGACCACACAAGACAGATTATCTGCTCAGGATCACCCCCAGCTTTGAGGCACACAACATCCTGTACCAGCAGACTGAAACTGTCAAAGTGGATTACAAAAACTACAACTATGAGTCTACTACAACAATGAGTCTACGGCAGATGACAGAACAGGCAACAAGGGAGGAAGGTTTCAACTCCAGAACCTTCCCTCCACCCGAAGTCCGCAGTACGTTGGCCTACAGAGAACACATCGCTGCTTCCATAGAGACTGTTAAAATCCTGCCTATCTCTGCACAGTACCAGAACTGACTCTGGAGAGCACATGGGCCAGCATGAAAAGATCCTGAGGACATTAAAGGAACTGATCCTGAGAGTGGCCTCACCAGCAGGACAAACAGGATCAGACCAGCAAACTCCTTTTAACTACGAGCGGCATGAGAAACAAACAACCTACCAGAATGCCCTCCTACTAAGAGAAATGCCCAGATCTCTGCCAACAGTCTCTCACCACAGAGACATCCATCCTAAAGCCAGACAGTCATGGCACCCAGACAGCACATCAGCAGACGGCTGACCACCCACTACAGGCCAAAATACACACATGGCCAACTCCACTGCATCTGACCATCAGCTCCATGAAACAGTACACCCCGTGTACACAACGCAAATGGACATCACCAAGTAATGGCATCACCCAGCCACATCAGCTGATGGCTGCACATCCAGGATGATCCAACACCTGTCAGCATACCGGTCACAACACAAACCTGGTATCAAGACTCCTGAGGAGCCCAATCGAAAAGGGGGGCAACCAGGAAACAGCATGTTGGAAAACAAGGTGAGACTGAAGTAAACCCAACTTTTATGTCACCTCTAACTCTTTGATAGACCCCACGATGAAGCTCAGAAACAGAACTGAACTCTTAAGGCCCCAAAGGTGTGTACTGAACATGCAGTCATACATGCATACCACCTTCTCATTGATAAAAAGCTACTGGATCACATTGACCCTTTGCTGAACTTGAGACAGCCGAAACTCAAGGCTGAAGTGCAAAACCCCTGCCACTTCAGCCAAACAGTTCACCCAGACAGACTGTCAGGTCACTGAGGTCACGAGAAAATCTCACAGCCAGCCATGAGAATATGGCCTTGAGCCTCACACTCTTCAAAGCATGCATCAAGCACACACCAGACCTGCCTTCACAAGCTAGTGCATGAGCTTCCCTAAGAGGTCTTGTTGTCAACCATGGTGACTGCCAAGGACACCTGCGTTTTAACCTGAAGTAAAATAACCAAAGCTCAACCTGCTACTTCCTATTTCTTGCAGACATCGCAATCCCCTTGAGAAGCCCTGTCAAGTGCGAGAACTTTCTGCCAAGACCTAACCAGACATTTACTCTTGTGAATATATAAGACTGCAGTCCCAGCATATACAAAAAGGGGTCGCTGTTCAGCTCAACAGACAGCGTGGCCAAACCCTCAACCACACACCTTCAAGGGAATGGAGGGAACCCAGCCTCACTTTGAGCAACACCCCCTTCTCAGAAGAGAAACTGGCAATGCTAAAGCTGCTCTTCACAAGAGGCAATGATGCATAGCTAATGCTAACTACGTGGACTGACTCAAGACCACCTAACATCAAACTCAAATGGCATCTGCACTCTTTGTCATGCCTGATTTACCCTCATCCCAAGGAGTTTCAGCTGACAGCTGGATTCACCAACTACTGCCTTAGTGCTGGTCTACACCAACAACATGACCAGAACTAAAGGGAGTGCCCACTTCAGCAGAACACTGCTCCCACCAGAGCACAAACTACTCAGATGACAAAAAGAGCCTGCTCTGCACTTCCTGAGCCATCCAGCGATTCTCCAGTCACAATGGAACTTGGAAAGTGATCACAGAGATGTGCCTCCAAATTTAATGGCCCTCAACAGCCAACGCATCCGTACAGAGGACCAACGCCCTAAAGCCGCATGGTCAATGGCCCTTTAAGGATGCAATGTTGAGGCACGGTGTGCCCAGATCAGGTGTTTTGTGGGTTAACATCAAAACTCTCCCACAGCAACACGGCAAGCTGGACTTCCAATCATCAAAGTACAAGTGACAGCCATCCTGATCGTCCTTCAAATCGCACCGATTCACAAGAAGTGCATCCGAAAACTCCTGATTTACAGACTCAAAGACATTGTCAATGTTGGATTTTGGCAAGGAAGCACTCACATCAGGATACACACACCAGATATGGTAGCCTACCACGACAGTAACCCACAGTTATACCTGGCACCAAATCTGCGTATGTGTACCCTGACCAAAGACATTCATTATCTCTGCCCCAGCAAGCCCTTCCTCAGAGACAACACTGAAGGAATCTGCAGGTTACAACCCATACAAAGAGAGACACTCTGCCCGGCTGAGGCCAAGCCTCGCACACAAGTCACAGAAACGCAAGCAGAGATTGTGGGAAATCAGTGGCTCGTTAACAAGCCCATCCATAGCGCCACACTGACCTATGACCAGCATGACACTGCCACCCCTGTCAGCCTGCCCAACCAGAGTATGTGGATTCAAGTGCCCAAAGGTGCCATCCTCCAACCCGGGGACCTGGCACTGTACCACCTTTCAAGTGAAGATTACCAATCCGAGGTAGAAATTCCAGCTTTCTTCAAGGACCACAATCTCACTATGGAACCTGAATTGGAACTGAACATTGAGAAAGGGGGGTCCCAGACGATTGACATCACCTCAAATTAACACAGCCCTCCTAGCACTGTCTCGGCTGCCTGTCCAGACCACCTTTCCCATCGTCCGATCCTGGACCTCCGCAGACACAGCAATCGGTTACACCCTAACTCTCGGCTTTGCCTTTGTCCTGTTTAACAGAGTCAACAGGGTGCAAAGGTCCATGAACAGGTGCACAGCTGCCCTTCCTTGAACCTTCAAATGGAGCCACCGGAAAAGAGGGACCCAGGCTGAGACAATGCTGAACCTGACCAAGGTTAACACCCAAGCTGATACATTTACATTTAATCATTTAGCATACACTTTTATCCAAAGCGACTTACAAATGAGAACAATAGAAGCAATCAGACCAACGAGAGAACAACAACAGTATACAAGTGCCATGACAAGTCTCAGTTAGTCTAGCACAGAACTCATAGCAAGGTTTTCTTTTCTTTTTTTCTTCGCCTTCCCAAGAATATGATAGACAAGAAAAGAAAAGGTAAGTGCTAGTAATAGTTGGTCAAGTGCTGGCGAAAAAGATGGGTCAAAGGATGGGGAAAATTAGCAACCACCTAGCATCTGACCATCAGGATGCACCTGCCATCCGGCTTTCCTGATCCACCTGCCATTCGATCATCATGATCCACCTGCTGTCCGATCATCATGACAACTCTTGTCTGACGATGTTTGCAGGTAAACTTCGTCAGCCAAAAGGGGGGATTCTGTAGCATCTACTTAGGATCATGTACGATCGTTTGGGTTTTATGTTGTAGGGATTCCTTTAGCCTTTTGAAATTTGCATATAAATTACAGAATCTGGCCCCCCACATTTATATGAGTGCTTAATGGCAAAGTTTACCCCCATTATCTGGAAGATACTGAGCAGACCAACTCTCGGGTCTCCCCATGCAACTTCAAACACATTCCGAGATAACTAGATAACCCTCGATGCCAGACACCAAATGGGCCTGCCTGACCAGCCAACTCACATTCTCACAATACACAACATACACACACACACACACACACACACACATTTTATTCATTTAGACAATAATTAATCAGTTACAAATGTATCAAGTATATGCATGTATTGTTTGTATGTTTCACTATTGTAGTAGCCTAGTTACAATTCTTTATTTGTATTAGTTAGACTCTCAATGCTTATATTCAGGTATATGAGTGTATCTCTGCTTTAAGATCTTCTACAAGTTTCCTTCTTGGTATCAAAATGAACTGCTTTTTATTCCTCAAACAATTATGTACACTATGTGATCCTAAAATGCATCGTACTATTTGTACCATAGTTTGGGTTAGCAGACTTTGTCCATCACCTTGGAAACCTCGCTACTCCCCTTCCGGGGAGTCAGATCTTCTGGCAGTTTTCAGCAACTTTGTTGATTCACTTCGGAGCAGTCAACCCATGGATGAAATGACGAAGGTTTCACTCCTAACAGGATTCAACAGGAATCTACCCATTATACATGCACCGGGAGACTCTACTCAGCAACTACAGAACCAATGCAAGTAACCGCTTGTTAACTATTTGGAAGCGCTTCTAGGCTTTGACCCCTTTTAATTAAGGTGATGAGATTCTTTGATGGTTCTTAACAGGTTGTGATTTAGTTTATGAGTAAATATGACCATGACTCTCCACTCTCTTGCACGCGAGCGCTCTCTCTCTCTCTCTCTCTCTCTCTCTCTATCTCTCTCTGCAGTGCTCTCTCTCTCTCTTTCTCTCTCTCTGTCCATGTCTTCCTTGCGTTGGCATCTATGTTTAATGTGTGTATGTTTGTGTCCAGTCAGATGTTGCATGTTCCCCTGTAGTGTAGTTTAATAAACATCCATATGTATTCACACTTGGTTGTCTGTGTTTGCTGCTCACGGGACGAGGTCACTTTAACGTTCCGGTTTTGTTACATGCTCTGGGAGCAATGTATTAGTAGTAAAATTTTTCATGGCCAGATAAATAATTTTACTTAGAGTCAATAAACGGTTAACACTGTCCACCATGCGGACGAACAAATCATTTTATTGTACTATTAATGCTATAATGCTACAAGTAATTCCTGAAGATGAATGTAATTAATAATAACCCGTTATGACTAATTATGTTCATCTCACTTTGAGCTAATTTGTTACATGGGGTTGGGCAAATTTTTGAACGGAATCTCTTATATATGGTCCCCAAGGCTGCATTTATTTGATCAAAAAAATTGTTCAAAGATTAATATTGTGAAATATTATCATTTAAAAATAACCACTTGAATGCATTTAAAAATAAAAACATTAACATTTCTAAAATATGTTTATGTCTGAAATAGAAACAAGCATTTCTTATTATCAATGTTGAAAACAGTTGTGCTACTTTATATTTTTGTGGAAACTGTGATTATATATATATTTTCAGGATTCTTAGATGAATAAAAAAAGTTCAAAAGAACAAGTTATTTGAAATAAATATTTCCTAACATTATAAATGTCTTTACTGTCTCTTTTGATTAATTTGTGTTTTTGCTGAAAAAAAAATTCTTCTGAATGGTAGTATATCTTCTTTATTTTTAAATATAATTCAAAATATTTTGAAAGTTTATTTTTAAACATTTTTTTTCTTCAAATTTCTAAAACATTCTCTTTATTTATTTTTAAATTTAATAAAAGCCATGGTAAAGTAATGATCATGCAAAAAAAAATATTTGCCTATGTGTGAGCATGTTTGGTTGTGCATGTGTCAAGACAACTTCCTATTTAAACCACTACTTAAAGCAAGTTCTTGTAGAGTTCCTGTGCTTATTCTAATCATGGCTGATGGTGAGAAGGTGATCTATACTTCCCTGGAGGTGCTGATCGCTGTAGGATGCTGCCTGGGGAACATGCTGGTCATCTGGGCAGTGTGGTCATGCCGTGCCTTGAGTCAGACCACATTCTGCTTCGTTGTGTCTCTGGCGGTGGCTGATCTTCTTGGTGGGAGCTATCAATACTGCTATTTTATTTGCTAATATGATTCATTTTTATTTTAAATTTCAGAATGTGTTATTGTATCGGCAATGCAGTTTTGGTCATCCTAATGAAACACATTAAAATTATTGTCTTTGATTTATATATATATATATATATATATATATATATACACACTGACCCTCTAACAGTCTAACAGTTCTATTGTTTTCTTTTTTATTTATTTATAAAAAAAATACTGCATTACACTAACTGGGACTTGTAAAAGTACTTTCTTTTGTTCTCTTTTTTATGTCGCTTTGGTTAAAAGTGATTATTCTAAAAAGAATACAAACCAAACCAGTTGTGAAACAAAATAACATCTCATATATGTACTTCATAATGAAGCTTTTTTATTATTGTTTTTAACAACTTGTTTTGTACAAACCCGATTCCAAAAAAAGTTGGGACACTGTACAAATAAAAACAGAATGCAATGATGTGGAAGTTTCAAATTTCACTATTTTATTCAGAATACAACACAGATGACATATCAAATGTTTAAACTGAGAAAATGTATAATTTTAAGGGAAAAATAAGTTGATTTTTAATTTCATGGCATCAACACATCTCAAAAAAGTTTAGACAAGGCCATGTTTACCACTGTGTGGCCTCACCTCTTCTTTTTATAACAGTCTGCAAACGTCTGGGGACTGAGGAGACAAGTTGCTCAAGTTTAGGAATAGAAAAAGAAAAGTGAAAAAAAAAGGAATAGGAATGTTGTCCCATTCTTGTCTAATTTCTATGGGTGAAAGATCTGGACTGCAGGCTGGCCATTTCAGTACCCTGATCCTCCTTCTACGCAGCCTTGATGTTGTAATTGATGCAGTATGTGGTCTGGCATTGTCATGTTGGAAAATGCAAGGTCTTCTCTGAAAGAGACGACATCTGGATGGGAGCATATGTTGTTCTAGAACTTGGATATACCTTTCAGCATTGATGATGCCTTTCCAGATGTGTAAGCTGCCCATGCCACACGCACTCATGCAACCCCATACCATCAGAGATGCAGGCTTCTGAACTGAGCGCTGATTCGTCTGACCACAGAACAGTTTTCCATTTTGCCACAGTCCATTTTAAATGAGCCTTGGCCCAGAGAAAACGCCTGCACTTCTGGATCATGTTTAGATATGGCTTCTTTTTTGACCTAAAGAGTTTTAGCCAGCAACGGCGAATGGCACGGTGGATTGTGTTCACCGACAATGTTTTCTGGAAGTATTCCTGAGCCCATGTTGTGATTTGCATTACAGTAGCATTCCTGTATGTGATGAAGTGCCGTCTAAGGGCCCGAAGATCACGGGCATCCAGTATGGTTTTCCGGCCTTGACCATTACGCACAGAGATTGTTCCAGATTCTCTGAATCTTCGGATGATATTTTGCACTGTAGATGATGATAACTTCAAACTCTTTGCAATTTTTCTCTGAGAAACTCCTTTCTGATATAGCTCCACTATTTTTCGCTGCAGTATTGGAGGAATTGGTGATCCTCTGCCCATCTTGACTTCTGAGAGACACTGCCACTCTGAGAAGCTCTTTTTATACCCAATCATGTTGCCAATTGACCTAATAAGTTGCAAATTGGTCCTCCAGCTGTTCCTTATATGTACATTTAACTTTACCTGCCTCTTATTGCTACCTGTCCCAACTTTTTTGGAATGTGTAGGTCTCATGAAATCCAAAATGAGCCAATATTTGGCATGACATTTCAAAATGTCTCACTTTCAACATTTGATATGTTATCTATATTCTATCATGAATAAATTATAAGTTTATGAGATTTGTAAATTATTCCATTAATTTTTTACTCACAATTTGTACAGTGTCCCAACTTTTTTGGAATCGGGTTTGTACATCACTGCAGGCTAATATTTGTAATATTGTACAGACATATTATTGTGCACTGAACTACACATACATGTGCACTATTATCCACATTCAGCCAGAGACTTCATACAGTTACTCAGTTAACTACCAAAGACTATAGATATATACTTGAAAGGGACTTTGTTAACTAGTTACTCTCAGACTTTGACTGTGGTGTTTTGAGGCGCCCTACTGGCAAACAAGTGCAACTGCAACCTGAAGTAAGATTCTAAAGGTTTAATCTGATATATATTAGTGCTGTCAACCAATTAATCACATCCAAAATAAAAGTTTTTGTTTATGTAATATATGTAATATAAATACACACACATACATGTATATATTTAAGAAAAATATTTTTGTATATTAAATATATTTATATATAATATAAATTATATAAATATACACATTTAAATACATAATAAATATTTTATACATATTTTTTAAATAAAAAATATGTGTGTGTATATTTATATATACATAATAAATATACACAGCACACACACACATATATTACATTAAAAAAAACTTTTATTTTAGATGCGATTAATCAGATGACAGCACTAATACACACACACACATATATGTATATATACTGTATATATGTGTGTGTGTGTATTAGTGCTGTCAACCGATTAATCGCATCTAAAATAAAAGTTTTTGTTTATGTAATGTATGTGTGTGTGCTGTGTATATTTATATGTGTGTGTGTGTATATATATATATATATATATATATATAGTGTGTGCTGTGTACAAACCCGATTCCAATGTGTACAAACCCGATTCCAATGTTTCTTTAGTCTGTATTTATTGCACTATGGAGTCCCACTGTATTTATTGTACATTGGCTCCCCCTGTGGACTGGTTTTCACATGAACTCGTCCATCATGGCTGTCAGTATTATTACTAGCAGGAGTCCTGCTGCTGTTTGTATCTGCCTGCTGCTGTTGACCAATCACCCTCCTCCAAGTCTTCTAAAATATGTTTATGTCTGAAATAGAAAGAAGCATTTCTTATTTGGTCCAAGACCAAAAGGATTAACAATGCAGATGAATTTTCACAGCCTTTTTTGATCATATTTACCAAGGGTGCCAATATTTTTGGCCACGACTATGTGTTTGTATTTATATATACATAATAAATATACACAGTACACACACATATATTACAGAGACAAAAACATTTATTTTGGATGCGATTAATCTGTTGACAGCACTAATACACACACACATATATACTTCCGTATTTACTGTGTGTACATATATATATATATATATATATATATATATATATATATGCCTGCTACTGTTGACCAATCACCCTCCTCCAAATCTTCCCGTACTCCCGCTTTATCTTAGCGATTTTGAAGGCGTACACTACAGGGTTTACCATTGAGTTGGCATGAGAGAGGAGAATGCCAAAGTACAAAGCAATGGGCGGTACATGTATACTCTGGTTATAGTATGTGATGGATTGTATCATGTGTAACGGCAGCCAGCAAACAATAAAAAGAGCCAAGACTAAAACCAGAGAGGTAGCCAGTTGGTGCTCCTTTTGTTTATATGTACTGGTTTCAGCTGACATAACTGCTCTTCCACTTCTAATTTTTAAAAAGATGTAGCAGTACAAAGCAAACATGACTGTCAACGGAGGAAGAAAACAGCCCTCAAAGATAAAGTGGATCAGGTATGTAATGGGAATGACAGCAATGAACTGACAGTCTATGGAGGTGGAGTTGTAACGTGTCAGTGTGTCATGGTTGTACCATCCAAACATGGGTAAGAAGCCCAGTAAAGATGCCAGTATCCAGCACACAGCGGCGAGGAACCATGAGCGCTTCTTGGTGACTGTAGACTTGTACCTGTAGAGCAAAGGAGAGCGTCAAAATCTATTTTGTACAGTATTTCTTAAAATTAACATTGCACCGAATGTTGCAAATCTCATTTTGCATTAGGATCTGAAAATGCTTCTATTTCACATTATAATAAATCATTTAAAATATTTCTATAAATTTATTATACTAATTATATACTATTTAAAAACATAATTTAAATATTTTTCATTGCAAGCAAAGATATTGTATAAAAAGTCTTTAGCTTCAAAGCAAGACAATCTTCACAAAGGAGTTGACACGATCAAACTGCTTTATTTAATCATTTATTTGATTATTTGATCTAAAGATAGCAGATAATCTTAAATATTTCTTCTTAATTTCACAGAATTTTTAAAAAATGTTTCAAAATTCTAAAACTGTCCCTTTCCTGGTTTAAATGAAGAAAATTCCATATCTCTAATGTTGTTTCAAATTTTTGAATGCGTCACCTCTCCAATATAATATAATATAATATGATATAATATAATATAATATAATATAATATAATATAATATAATATAATATAATATAATATAATATAAATGAGCAATATCACAGGAAT